>NC_140579.1:988003464-988291464 GCF_964204655.1 Triturus cristatus | reverse complement strand
TGGATTCCCCTGGGTGTCTACTTTTCAAAAATGTATAGGTTTGCTAGGTTTCCCAAGGTGCCCGCAGAGGTAGGGTTCAAAAACTACAGCTAGTCATTTTTCCAAAAAAGGGTCATTTTTCACTGCGAAATTGAGGTGTGACCAGGTTGCGTTTTGCGCCGTTTCCTGTCGCGGGCACTAGGCCGACCCACACAAGTGAGGTACCGTTTTTCTCGTAAGACTTTGGGGAACGCGGGGTGGGTGGAAATTTGTGGATCCACGCAGATTCCGGAACTTTCCACGACAGAAATGTGGGGAAAATGTGTTTCTTTTGACAATTTTTTAGGTTTGCAAGGGATTCTGGGTAACAGACCCTGGTGGGGGGCAGTCAAGTCACCCCATCCTCGATTCCCCTGCGTGTCTACTTTTCAAAAATGTATAGGTTTGCTAGGTTTCCCAAGGTGCCCGCAGAGCTAGGGTTCAAAAACTACAGCTAGTCATTTTTCCAAAAAAGGGTCATTTTTCACTGTGAAATTGAGGTGTGACCAGGTTGCGTTTTGCGCCGTTTCCTGTCGCGGGCACTAGGCCGACCCACACAAGTGAGGTACCGTTTTTCTCGTAAGACTTTGGGAAACGCAGGGTGGGTGGAAATTTGTGGATCCACGCAGATTCCGGAACTTTCCACGACAGAAATGTGGGGAAAATGTGTTTTTTTTGACAATTTTTTAGGTTTGCAAGGTATTCTGGGTAACAGACCCTGGTGGGAAGCAGTCAAGTCACCCCATCCTGGATTCCCCTGGGTGTCTACTTTTCAAAAATGTATAGGTTTGCTAGGTTTCCCAAGGTGCCCGCAGAGCTAGGGTTCAAAAACTACAGCTAGTCATTTTTCCAAAAAAGGGTCATTTTTCACTGCGAAATTGAGGTGTGACCAGGTTGCGTTTTGCACCGTTTCCTGTCGCGGGCACTAGGCCGACCCACACAAGTGAGGTACTGTTTTTCTCGTAAGCCTTTGGGGAACGCGGGGTGGGTGGAAATTTGTGGATCCACGCAGATTCCGGAACTTTCCACGACAGAAATGTGGGGAAAATGTGTTTTTTTTGACAATTTTTTAGGTTTGCAAGGGATTCTGGGTAACAGACCCTGGTGGGAGGCAGTCAAGTCATCCCATCCTGGATTCCCCTGGGTGTCTAGTTTTCAAAAATGTATAGGTTTGCTAGGTTTCCCAAGGTGCCCGCAGAGCTAGGGTTCACAAACTACAGCTAGTCATTTTTCCAAAAAAGGGTCATTTTTCACTGCGAAATTGAGGAGTGACCAGGTTGCGTTTTGCGCCGTTTCCTGTCGCGGGCACTAGGCCGACCCACACAAGTGAGGTACCGTTTTTCTCGTAAGACTTTGGGGAACGTGGGGTGGGTGGAAATTTGTGGATCCACGCAGATTCCGGAACTTTCCACGACAGAAATGTGTGGAAAATGTTTTTCTTTTGACAATTTTTTAGGTTTGCAACGGATTCTGGGTAACAGACCCTGGTGGGAGGCAGTCAAGTCACACCATCATCGAATCCCCTGGGTGTCTAGTTTTCAAAAATGTATAGGTTTGCTAGGTTTCCCAAGGTGCCCGCAGAGCTAGGGTTCAAAAACTACAGCTAGTCATTTTTCCAAAAAAGGGTCATTTTTCACTGTGAAATTGAGGTGTGACCAGGTTGCGTTTTGCGCCGTTTCCTGTCGCGTGCACTAGGCCGACCCACACAAGTGAGGTACCGTTTTTCTCGTAAGACTTTGGGGAACCCGGGGTGGGTGGAAATTTGTGGATCCACGCAGATTCCGGAACTTTCCATGACAGAAATGTGTGGAAAATGTGTTTTTTGGACAATTATTTAGGTTTGCAAGGGATTCTGGGTAACAGACCCTGGTGGGACGCAGTCAAGTCACTCCATCCTGGATTCCCCTGGGTGTCTAGTTTTCAAAAATGTATAGGTTTGCTAGGTTTCCCAAGGTGCCCGCAGAGCTAGGGTTCAAAAACTACAGCTAGTCATTTTTCCAAAAAAGGGTAATTTTTCACTGCGAAAATGAGGTGTGACCAGGTTGCGTTTTGCGCCATTTCCTGTCGCGGGCACAAGGCCGACCCACACAAGTGAGGTACTGTTTTTCTCGTAAGCCTTTGGGGAACGCGGGGTGGGTGGAAATTTGTGGATCCACGCAGATTCGGGAACTTTCCACGACAGAAATGTGGGGAAAATGTGGTTTTTTTGACACTTTTTTAGGTTTGCAAGGGATTCTGGGTAACAGACCCTGGTGGGAGGCAGTCAAGTCACCCCATCCTGGATTCCCCTGGGTGTCTACTTTTCAAAAATGTATAGGTTTGCTAGGTTTCCCAAGGTGCCCGCAGAGGTAGGGTTCAAAAACTACAGCTAGTCATTTTTCCAAAAAAGAGTAATTTTTCACTGCGAAATTGAGGTGTGACCAGGTTGCGTTTTGCGCCGTTTCCTGTCGCGGGCACTAGGCCAACCCACACAAGTGAGGTACCGTTTTTCTCGTAAGACTTTGGGAAACGCGGGGTGGGTGGAAATTTGTGGATCCACGCAGATTCCGGAACTTTCCACGACAGAAATGTGTGGAAAATGTGTTTTTTTTGACAATTGTTTAGGTTTGCAAGGGATTCTGGGTAACAGACCCTGGTGGGAGGCAGTCAAGTCACCCCATCCTCGATTCCCCTGGGTGTCTAGTTTTCAAAAATGTATAGGTTTGCTAGGTTTCCCAAGGTGCCCGCAGAGCTAGGGTTCAAAAACTACAGCTAGTCATTTTTCCAAAAAAGGGTCATTTTTCACTGTGAAATTGAGGTGTGACCAGGTTGCGTTTTGCGCCGTTTCCTGTCGCGTGCACTAGGCCGACCCACACAAGTGAGGTACCGTTTTTCTCGTAAGACTTTGGGGAACGCGGGGTGGGTGGAAATTTGTGGATCCACGGAGATTCCGGAACTTTCCACGACAGAAATATGGGGAAAATGTGTTTTTTTTGACAATTTTTTAGGTTTGCAAGGGATTCTGGGTAACAGACCCTGGTGGGAGGCAGTCAAGTCACCCCATCCTGGATTCCCCTGGGTGTCTACTTTTCAAAAATGTATAGGTTTGCTAGGTTTCCCAAGGTGCCCGCAGAGCTAGGGTTCAAAAACTACAGCTAGTCATTTTTCCAAAAAAGGGTAATTTTTCACTGAGAAATTGAGGTGTGACCAGGTTGCGTTTTGCGCCCTTTCCTGTCGCGGGCACTAGGCTGACCCACACAAGTGAGGTACTGTTTTTCTCGTAAGACTTTGGGGAACGCGGGGTGGGTGGAAATTTGTGGATCCACGCAGATTCCGGAACTTTCCACGACAGAAATGTGGGGAAAATGTGTTTTCTTTGACAATTTTTTAGGTTTGCAAGGGATTCTGGGTAACAGACCCTGGTGGGAGGCAGTCAAGTCACCCCATCCTGGATTCCCCTGGGTGTCTACTTTTCAAAAATGTATAGGTTTGCTAGGTTTCCCAAGGTGCCCGCAGAGGTAGGTTTCAAAAACTACAGCTAGTCATTTTTCCAAAAAAGGGTCATTTTTCACTGCGAAATTGAGGTGTGACCAGGTTGCGTTTTGTGCCGTTTCCTGTCGCGGGCACTAGGCCGACCCACACAAGTGAGGTACCGTTTTTCTCGTAAGACTTTGGGGAACGCGGGGTGGGTGGAAATTTGTGGATCCACGCAGATTCCGGAACTTTCCACGACAGAAATGTGTGGAAAATGTGTTTCTTTTGACAATTTTTTAGGTTTGCAAGGGATTCTGGGTAACAGACCCTGGTGGGAGGCAGTCAAGTCACCCCATCCTCGATTCCCCTGGGTGTCTACTTTTCAAAAATGTATAGGTTTGCTAGGTTTCCCAAGGTGCCCGCAGAGCTAGGGTTCAAAAACTACAGCTAGTCATTTTTCCAAAAAAGGGTCATTTTTCACTGCGAAATTGAGGTGTGACCAGGTTGCGTTTTGCGCCGTTTCCTGTCGCGGGCACTAGGCCGACCCACACAAGTGAGGTACCGTTTTTCTCGTAAGACTTTGGGAAACGCGGGGTGGGTGGAATTTTGTTGATCCACGCAGATTCCGGAACTTTCCACGACAGAAATTTGGGGAAAATGTGTTTTTTTGGACAATTTTTTAGGTTTGCAAGGGATTCTGGGTAACAGACCCTGGTGGGAGGCAGTCAAGTCACCCCATCCTGGATTCCCCTGGGTATCTAGTTTTCAAAAATGTATAGGTTTGCTAGGTTTCCCAAGGTGCCCGCAGAGCTAGGGTTCACAAACTACAGCTAGTCATTTTTCCAAAAAAGGGTCATTTTTCACTGCGAAATTGAGGTGTGACCAGGTTGCGTTTTGCGCCGTTTCCTGTCGCGGGCACTAGGCCAACCCACACAAGTGAGGTACCATTTTTCTCGTAAGACTTTGGGGAACGCGGGGTGGGTGGAAATTTGTGGATCCACGCAGATTCCGGAACTTTCCACGACAGAAATGTGGGGAAAATGTGTTTCTTTTGACAATTTTTTAGGTTTGCAAGGGATTCTGGGTAACAGACCCTGGTGGGAGGCAGTCAAGTCACCCCATCCTCGATTCCCCTGCGTGTCTACTTTTCAAAAATGTATAGGTTTGCTAGGTTTCCCAAGGTGCCCGCAGAGCTAGGGTTCAAAAACTACAGCTAGTCATTTTTCCAAAAAAGGGTCATTTTTCACTGTGAAATTGAGGTGTGACCAGGTTGCGTTTTGCGCCGTTTCCTGTCGCGGGAACTAGGCCGACCCACACAAGTGAGGTACCGTTTTTCTCGTAAGACTTTGGGAAACGCAGGGTGGGTGGAAATTTGTGGATCCACGCAGATTCCGGAACTTTCCACGACAGAAATGTGGGGAAAATGTGTTTTTTTGGACAATTTTTTAGGTTTGCAAGGGATTCTGGGTAACAGACCCTGGTGGGAAGCAGTCAAGTCACCCCATCCTGGATTCCCCTGGGTGTCTACTTTTCAAAAATGTATAGGTTTGCTATGTTTCCCAAGGTGCCCGCAGAGCTAGGGTTCAAAAACTACAGCTAGTCATTTTTCCAAAAAAGGGTCATTTTTCACTGCGAAATTGAGGTGTGACCAGGTTGCGTTTTGCACCGTTTCCTGTCGCGGGCACTAGGCCGACCCACACAAGTGAGGTACTGTTTTTCTCGTAAGCTTTTGGGGAACGCGGGGTGGGTGGAAATTTGTGGATCCACGCAGATTCGGGAACTTTCCACGACAGAAATGTGGGGAAAATGTGTTTTTTTTGACAATTTTTTAGGTTTGCAAGGGATTCTGGGTAACAGACCCTGGTGGGAGGCAGTCAAGTCACCCCATCCTGGATTCCCCTGGGTGTCTACTTTTCAAAAATGTATAGGTTTGCTAGGTTTCCCAAGGTGCCCGCAGAGCTAGGGTTCAAAAACTACAGCTAGTCATTTTTCAAAAAAGGGTCATTTTTCACTGCGAAATTGAGGTGTGACCAGGTTGCATTTTGCGCCGTTTCCTGTCGCGGGCACTAGGCCGACCCACACAAGTGAGGTACCATTTTTCTCGTAAGACTTTGGGGAACGCGGGGTGGGTGGAAATTTGTGGATCCACGCAGATTCCGGAACTTTCCACGACAGAAATGTGGGGAAAATGTGTTTTTTTTGACAATTTTTTAGGTTTGCAAGGGATTCTGGGTAACAGACCCTGGTGGGAGGCAGTCAAGTCATCCCATCCTGGATTCCCCTGGGTGTCTACTTTTCAAAAATGTATAGGTTTGCTAGGTTTCCCAAGGTGCCCGCAGAGGTAGGTTTCAAAACCTACAGCTAGTCATTTTTCCAAAAAAGGGTCATTTTTCACTGCGAAATTGAGGTGTGACCAGGTTGCGTTTTGTGCCGTTTCCTGTCGCGGGCACTAGGCCGACCCACACAAGTGAGGTACCGTTTTTCTCGTAAGACTTTGGGGAACGCGGGGTGGGTGGAAATTTGTGGATCCACGCAGATTCCGGACCTTTCCACGACAGAAATGTGGGGAAAATGTGTTTTTTTTGACAATTTTTTAGGTTTGCAAGGGATTCTGGGTAACAGACCCTGGTGGGAGGCAGTCAAGTCACCCCATCCTGGATTCCCCTGGGAATCTAGTTTTCAAAAATGTATAGGTTTGCTAGGTTTCCCAAGGTGCCCGCAGAGCTAGGGTTCACAAACTACAGCTAGTCATTTTTCCAAAAAAGGGTCATTTTTTACTGCGAAATTGAGGTGTGACCAGGTTGCGTTTTGCGCCGTTTCCTGTCGCGGGCACTAGGCCGACCCACACAAGTGAGGTACCGTTTTTCTCGTAAGACTTTGGGGAACGCGGGGTGGGTGGAAATTTGTGGATCCACGCAGATTCCGGAACTTCCCACGACAGAAATGTGTGGAAAATGTGTTTCTTTTGACAATTTTTTAGGTTTGCAAGGGATTCTGGGTAACAGACCCTGGTGGGAGGCAATCAAGTCACCCCATCCTCGATTCCCCTGGGTGTCTAGTTTTCACAAATGTATAGGTTTGCTAGGTTTCCCAAGGTGCCCGCAGAGCTAGGGTTCACAAACTACAGCTAGTCATTTTTCCAAAAAAGGGTCATTTTTCACTGCGAAATTGAGGAGTGACCAGGTTGCGTTTTGCGCCGTTTCCTGTCGCGGGCACTAGGCCGACCCACACAAGTGAGGTACCGTTTTTCTCGTAAGACTTTGGGGAACGCGGGGTGGGTGGAAATTTGTGGATCCACGCAGATTCCGGAACTTTCCACGACAGAAATGTGTGGAAAATGTGTTTCTTTTGACAATTTTTTAGGTTTGCAACGGATTCTGGGTAACAGACCCTGGTGGGAGGCAGTCAAGTCACCCCATCCTCGATTCCCCTGGGTGTCTAGTTTTCAAAAATGTATAGGTTTGCTAGGTTTCCCAAGGTGCCCGCAGAGCTAGGGTTCAAAAACTACAGCTAGTCATTTTTCCAAAAAAGGGTCATTTTTCACTGTGAAATTGAGGTGTGACCAGGTTGCGTTTTGCGCCGTTTCCTGTCGCGTGCACTAGGCCGACCCACACAAGTGAGGTACCGTTTTTCTCGTAAGACTTTGGGGAACGCGGGGTGGGTGGAAATTTGTGGATCCACGCAGTTTCCGGAACTTTCCATGACAGAAATGTGTGGAAAATGTGTTTTTTTTGACAATTTTGTAGGTTTGCAAGGGATTCTGGGTAACAGACCCTGGTGGGAGGCAGTCAAGTCACTCCATCCTGGATTCCCCTGGGTGTCTAGTTTTAAAAAATGTATAGGTTTGCTAGGTTTCCCAAGGTGCCCGCAGAGCTAGGGTTCAAAAACTACAGCTAGTCATTTTTCCAAAAAAGGGTAATTTTTCACTGCGAAATTGAGGTGTGACCAGGTTGCGTTTTGCGCCCTTTCCTGTCGCGGGCAATAGGCCGACCCACACAAGTGAGGTACCGTTTTTCTCGTAAGACTTTGGGGAACGCGGGGTGTATGGAAATTTGTGGATCCACGCAGATTCCGGAACTTTCCACGACAGAAATGTGGGGAAAATGTGGTTTTTTTGACAATTTTTTAGGTTTGCAAGGGATTCTGGGTAACAGACCCTGGTGGGGGGCAGTCAAGTCACCCCATCCTGGATTCCCCTGGGTGCCTACTTTTCAAAAATGTATAGGTTTGCTAGGTTTCCCAAGGTACCCGCATAGTTAGGTTTCAAAAACTACAGCTAGTCATTTTTCCAAAAAAGGGTCATTTTTCACTGCGAAAATGAGGTGTGACCAGGTTGCGTTTTGCGCCATTTCCTGTCGCGGGCACTAGGCCGACCCACACAAGTGTGGTACTGTTTTTCTCGTAAGCCTTTGGGGAACGCGGGGTGGGTGGAAATTTGTGGATCCACGCAGATTCGGGAACTTTCCACGACAGAAATGTGGGGAAAATGTGGTTTTTTTGACACTTTTTTAGGTTTGCAAGGGATTCTGGGTAACAGACCCTGGTGGGAGGCAGTCAAGTCACCCCATCCTAGATTCCCCTGGGTGTCTACTTTTCAAAAATGTATAAGTTTGCTAGGTTTCCCAAGGTGCCCGCAGAGCTAGGGTTCAAAAACTACAGCTAGTCATTTTTCCCAAAAAGGGTCATTTTTCACTGCGAAATTGAGGTGTGACCAGGTTGCGTTTTGCGCCGTTTCCTGTCGCGGGCACTAGGCCGACCCACACAAGTGAGGTACTGTTTTTCTCGTAAGACTTTGGGGAACGCGGGGTGGGTGGAAATTTGTGGATCCACGCAGATTCCGGAACTTTCCACGACAGAAATGTGTGGAAAATGTGTTTTTTTGGACAATTTTTTAGGTCTGCAAGGGATTCTGGGTAACAGACCCTGGTGGGAGGCAGTCAAGTCACCCCATCCTCGATTCCCCTGGGTGTCTAGTTTTCAAAAATGTATAGGTTTGCTAGGTTTCCCAAGGTGCCCGCAGAGCTAGGGTTCAAAAACTACAGCTAGTCATTTTTCCAAAAAAGGGTCATTTTTCACTGTGAAATTGAGGTGTGACCAGGTTGCGTTTTGCGCCGTTTCCTGTCGCGTGCACTAGGCCGACCCACACAAGTGAGGTACCGTTTTTCTCGTAAGACTTTGGGGAACGTGGGGTGGGTGGAAATTTGTGGATCCACGGAAATTCCGGAACTTTCCACGACAGAAATATGGGGAAAATGTGTTTTTTTTGACAATTTTTTAGGTTTGCAAGGGATTCTGGGTAATAGACCCTGGTGGGAGGCAGTCAAGTCACCCCATCCTGGATTCCCCTGGGTGTCTACTTTTCAAAAATTTATAGGTTTGCTAGGTTTCCCAAGGTGCCCGCAGAGCTAGGGTTCAAAAACTACAGCTAGTCATTTTTCCAAAAAAGGGTAATTTTTCACTGCGAAATTGAGGTGTGACCAGGTTGCGTTTTGCGCCCTTTCCTGTCGCGGGCACTAGGCTGACCCACACAAGTGAGGTACCGTTTTTCTCGTAAGACTTTGGGGAACGCGGGGTGGGTGGAAATTTGTGGATCCACGCAGATTCCGGAACTTTCCACGACAGAAATGTGGGGAAAATGTGTTTTTTTTGACAATTTTTTAGGTTTGCAAGGGATTCTGGGTAACAGACCCTGGTGGGAGGCAGTCAAGTCACCCCATCCTGGATTCCCCTGGGTGTCTACTTTTCAAAAATGTATAGGTTTGCTAGGTTTCCCAAGGTGCCCGCAGAGGTACGTTTCAAAAACTACAGCTAGTCATTTTTCCAAAAAAGGGTCATTTTTCACTGCGAAATTGAGGTGTGACCAGGTTGCGTTTTGTGCCGTTTCCTGTCGCGGGCACTAGGCCAACCCACACAAGTGAGGTACCGTTTTTCTCGAAGGACTTTGGGGAGCGCGGGGTGGGTGGAAATTTGTGGATCCACGCAGATTCCGGAACTTTCCACGACAGAAATGTGTGGAAAATGTGTTTCTTTTGACAATTTTTTAGGTTTGCAAGGGATTCTGGGTAACAGACCCTGGTGGGAGGCAGTCAAGTCACCCCATCCTCGATTCCCCTGGGTGTCTACTTTTCAAAAATGTATAGGTTTGCTAGGTTTCCCAAGGTGCCCGCAGAGCTAGGGTTCAAAAACTACAGCTAGTCATTTTTCCAAAAAAGGGTCATTTTTCACTGTGAAATTGAGGTGTGACCAGGTTGCGTTTTGCGCCGTTTCCTGTCGCGTGCACTAGGCCGACCCACACAAGTGAGGTACCGTTTTTCTCGTAAGACTTTGGGGAACGCGGGGTGGGTGGAAATTTGTGGATCCACGCAGATTCCGGAACTTTCCACGACAGAAATATGGAGAAAATGTGTTTTTTTTGACAATTTTTTAGGTTTGCAAGGGATTCTGGGTAACAGACCCTGGTGGGAGGCAGTCAAGTCACCCCATCCTGGATTCTCCTGGGTGTCTACTTTTCAAAAATGTATAGGTTTGCTAGGTTTCCCAAGGTGCCCGCAGAGCTAGGGTTCAAAAACTACAGCTAGTCATTTTTCCAAAAAAGGGTCATTTTTCACTGCAAAATTGAGGTGTGACCAGGTTGCGTTTTGCGCCGTTTCCTGTCGCGGGCACTAGGCCGACCCACACAAGTGAGGTACCGTTTTTCTCGTAAGACTTTGGGAAACGCGGGGTGGGTGGAAATTTGTGGATCCACGCAGATTCCGGAACTTTCCACGACAGAAATGTGGGGAAAATGTGTTTTTTTTGACAATTTTTTAGGTTTGCAAGGGATTCTGGGTAACAGACCCTGGTGGGAGGCAGTCAAGTCACCCCATCCTGGATTCCCCTGGGTATCTAGTTTTCAAAAATGTATAGGTGTGCTAGGTTTCCCAAGGTGCCCGCAGAGCTAGGGTTCAAAAACTACAGCTAGTCATTTTTCCCAAAAAGGGTCATTTTTCACTGCGAAATTGAGGTGTGACCAGGTTGCGTTTTGCGCCGTTTCCTGTCGCGGGCACTAGGCCGACCCACACAAGTGAGGTACTGTTTTTCTCGTAAGACTTTGGGGAACGCGGGGTGGGTGGAAATTTGTGGATCCACACAGATTCCGGAACTTTCCACGACAGAAATGTGTGGAAAATGTGTTTTTTTTGACAATTTTTTAGGTCTGCAAGGGATTCTGGGTAACAGACCCTGGTGGGAGGCAGTCAAGTCACCCCATCCTCGATTCCCCTGGGTGTCTAGTTTTCAAAAATGTATAGGTTTGCTAGGTTTCCCAAGGTGCCCGCAGAGCTAGGGTTCAAAAACTACAGCTAGTCATTTTTCCAAAAAAGGGTCATTTTTCACTGTGAAATTGAGGTGTGACCAGGTTGCGTTTTGCGCCGTTTCCTGTCGCGTGCACTAGGCCGACCCACACAAGTGAGGTACCGTTTTTCTCGTAAGACTTTGGGGAACGTGGGGTGGGTGGAAATTTGTGGATCCACGGAAATTCCGGAACTTTCCACGACAGAAATATGGGGAAAATTTGTTTTTTTTGACAATTTTTTAGGTTTGCAAGGGATTCTGGGTAATAGACCCTGGTGGGAGGCAGTCAAGTGACCCCATCCTGGATTCCCCTGGGTGTCTACTTTTCAAAAATGTATAGGTTTGCTAGGTTTCCCAAGGTGCCCGCAGAGCTAGGGTTCAAAAACTACAGCTAGTCATTTTTCCAAAAAAGGGTAATTTTTCACTGCGAAATTGAGGTGTGACCAGGTTGCGTTTTGCGCCCTTTCCTGTCGCGGGCACTAGGCTGACCCACACAAGTGAGGTACCGTTTTTCTCGTAAGACTTTGGGAAACGCGGGGTGGGTGGAAATTTGTGGATCCACGCAGATTCCGGAACTTTCCACGACAGAAATGTGGGGAAAATGTGTTTTTTTTGACAATTTTTTAGGTTTGCAAGGGATTCTGGGTAACAGACCCTGGTGGGAGGCAGTCAAGTCACCCCATCCTGGATTCCCCTGGGTGTCTACTTTTCAAAAATGTATAGGTTTGCTAGGTTTCCCAAGGTGCCCGCAGAGGTAGGTTTCAAAAACTACACCTAGTCATTTTTCCAAAAAAGGGTCATTTTTCACTGCAAAATTGAGGTGTGACCAGGTTGCGTTTTGTGGCGTTTCCTGTCGCGGGCACTAGGCCGACCCACACAAGTGAGGTACCGTTTTTCTCGTAAGACTTTGGGGAACGCGGGGTGGGTGGAAATTTGTGGATCCACGCAGATTCCGGAACTTTCCACGACAGAAATGTGTGGAAAATGTGTTTCTTTTGACAATTTTTTAGGTTTGCAAGGGATTCTGGGTAACAGACCCTGGTGGGAGGCAGTCAAGTCACCCCATCCTCGATTCCCCTGGGTGTCTAGTTTTCAAAAATGTATAGGTTTGCTAGGTTTCCCAAGGTGCCCGCAGAGCTAGGGTTCAAAAACTACAGCTAGTCATTTTTCCAAAAAAGGGTCATTTTTCACTGTGAAATTGAGGTGTGACCAGGTTGCGTTTTGCGCCGTTTCCTGTCGCGTGCACTAGGCCGACCCACACAAGTGAGGTACCGTTTTTCTCGTAAGACTTTGGGGAACGTGGGGTGGGTGGAAATTTGTGGATCCACGGAAATTCCGGAACTTTCCACGACAGAAATGTGGGGAAAATGTGTTTTTTTTGACAATTTTTTAGGTTTGCAAGGGATTCTGGGTAACAGACCCTGGTGGGAGGCAGTCAAGTCACCCCATCCTGGATTCCCCTGGGTATCTAGTTTTCAAAAATGTATAGGTGTGCTAGGTTTCCCAAGGTGCCCGCAGAGCTAGGGTTCAAAAACTACAGCTAGTCATTTTTCCCAAAAAGGGTCATTTTTCACTGCGAAATTGAGGTGTGACCAGGTTGCGTTTTGCGCCGTTTCCTGTCGCGGGCACTAGGCCGACCCACACAAGTGAGGTACTGTTTTTCTCGTAAGACTTTGGGGAACGCGGGGTGGGTGGAAATTTGTGGATCCACACAGATTCCGGAACTTTCCACGACAGAAATGTGTGGAAAATGTGTTTTTTTTGACAATTTTTTAGGTCTGCAAGGGATTCTGGGTAACAGACCCTGGTGGGAGGCAGTCAAGTCACCCCATCCTCGATTCCCCTGGGTGTCTAGTTTTCAAAAATGTATAGGTTTGCTAGGTTTCCCAAGGTGCCCGCAGAGCTAGGGTTCAAAAACTACAGCTAGTCATTTTTCCAAAAAAGGGTCATTTTTCACTGTGAAATTGAGGTGTGACCAGGTTGCGTTTTGCGCCGTTTCCTGTCGCGTGCACTAGGCCGACCCACACAAGTGAGGTACCGTTTTTCTCGTAAGACTTTGGGGAACGTGGGGTGGGTGGAAATTTGTGG
This sequence comes from Triturus cristatus, assembly GCF_964204655.1. NCBI lineage: Eukaryota > Metazoa > Chordata > Amphibia > Caudata > Salamandridae > Triturus > Triturus cristatus. The sequence goes on along the minus strand of NC_140579.1, from coordinate 988,278,573 downwards.
ATCCACGGAAATTCCGGAACTTTCCACGACAGAAATATGGGGAAAATTTGTTTTTTTTGACAATTTTTTAGGTTTGCAAGGGATTCTGGGTAATAGACCCTGGTGGGAGGCAGTCAAGTCACCCCATCCTGGATTCCCCTGGGTGTCTACTTTTCAAAAATTTATAGGTTTGCTAGGTTTCCCAAGGTGCCCGCAGAGCTAGGGTTCAAAAACTACAGCTAGTCATTTTTCCAAAAAAGGGTAATTTTTCACTGCGAAATTGAGGTGTGACCAGGTTGCGTTTTGCGCCCTTTCCTGTCGCGGGCACTAGGCTGACCCACACAAGTGAGGTATCGTTTTTCTCGTAAGACTTTGGGAAACGCGGGGTGGGTGGAAATTTGTGGATCCACGCAGATTCCGGAACTTTCCACGACAGAAATGTGGGGAAAATGTGTTTTTTTTGACAATTTTTTAGGTTTGCAAGGGATTCTGGGTAACAGACCCTGGTGGGAGGCAGTCAAGTCACCCCATCCTGGATTCCCCTGGGTGTCTACTTTTCAAAAATGTATAGGTTTGCTAGGTTTCCCAAGGTGCCCGCAGAGGTAGGTTTCAAAAACTACACCTAGTCATTTTTCCAAAAAAGGGTCATTTTTCACTGCAAAATTGAGGTGTGACCAGGTTGCGTTTTGTGGCGTTTCCTGTCGCGGGCACTAGGCCGACCCACACAAGTGAGGTACCGTTTTTCTCGTAAGACTTTGGGGAACGCGGGGTGGGTGGAAATTTGTGGATCCACGCAGATTCCGGAACTTTCCACGACAGAAATGTGTGGAAAATGTGTTTCTTTTGACAATTTTTTAGGTTTGCAAGGGATTCTGGGTAACAGACCCTGGTGGGAGGCAGTCAAGTCACCCCATCCTCGATTCCCCTGGGTGTCTAGTTTTCAAAAATGTATAGGTTTGCTAGGTTTCCCAAGGTGCCCGCAGAGCTAGGGTTCAAAAACTACAGCTAGTCATTTTTCCAAAAAAGGGTCATTTTTCACTGTGAAATTGAGGTGTGACCAGGTTGCGTTTTGCGCCGTTTCCTGTCGCGTGCACTAGGCCGACCCACACAAGTGAGGTACCGTTTTTCTCGTAAGACTTTGGGGAACGTGGGGTGGGTGGAAATTTGTGGATCCACGGAAATTCCGGAACTTTCCACGACAGAAATATGGGGAAAATGTGTTTTTTTTGACAATTTTTTAGGTTTGCAAGGGATTCTGGGTAATAGACCCTGGTGGGAGGCAGTCAAGTCACCCCATCCTGGATTCCCCTGGGTGTCTACTTTTCAAAAATGTATAGGTTTGCTAGGTTTCCCAAGGTGCCCGCAGAGCTAGGGTTCAAAAACTACAGCTAGTCATTTTTCCAAAAAAGGGTAATTTTTCACTGCGAAATTGAGGTGTGACCAGGTTGCGTTTTGCGCCCTTTCCTGTCGCGGGCACTAGGCTGACCCACACAAGTGAGGTACCGTTTTTCTCGTAAGACTTTGGGGAACGCGGGGTGGGTGGAAATTCGTGGATCCACGCAGATTCCGGAACTTTCCACGACAGAAATGTGGGGAAAATTTGTTTTTTTTGACAATTTTTTAGGTTTGCAAGGGATTCTGGGTAACAGACCCTGGTGGGAGTCAGTCAAGTCACCCCATCCTGGATTCCCCTGGGTGTCTACTTTTCAAAAATGTATAGGTTTGCTAGGTTTCCCAAGGTGCCCGCAGAGGTAGGTTTCAAAAACTACAGCTAGTCATTTTTCCAAAAAAGGGTCATTTTTCACTGCGAAATTGAGGTGTGACCAGGTTGCGTTTTGTGCCGTTTCCTGTCGCGGGCACTAGGCCGACCCACACAAGTGAGGTACCGTTTTTCTCGAAGGACTTTGGGGAGCGCGGGGTGGGTGGAAATTTGTGGATCCACGGAAATTCCGGAACTTTCCACGACAGAAATATGGGGAAAATTTGTTTTTTTTGACAATTTTTTAGGTTTGCAAGGGATTCTGGGTAATAGACCCTGGTGGGAGGCAGTCAAGTCACCCCATCCTGGATTCCCCTGGGTGTCTACTTTTCAAAAATGTATAGGTTTGCTAGGTTTCCCAAGGTGCCCGCAGAGCTAGGGTTCAAAAACTACAGCTAGTCATTTTTCCAAAAAAGGGTAATTTTTCACTGCGAAATTGAGGTGTGACCAGGTTGCGTTTTGCGCCCTTTCCTGTCGCGGGCACTAGGCTGACCCACACAAGTGAGGTACCGTTTTTCTCGTAAGACTTTGGGAAACGCGGGGTGGGTGGAAATTTGTGGATCCACGCAGATTCCGGAACTTTCCACGACAGAAATGTGGGGAAAATGTGTTTTTTTTGACAATTTTTTAGGTTTGCAAGGGATTCTGGGTAACAGACCCTGGTGGGAGGCAGTCAAGTCACCCCATCCTGGATTCCCCTGGGTGTCTACTTTTCAAAAATGTATAGGTTTGCTAGGTTTCCCAAGGTGCCCGCAGAGGTAGGTTTCAAAAACTACACCTAGTCATTTTTCCAAAAAAGGGTCATTTTTCACTGCAAAATTGAGGTGTGACCAGGTTGCGTTTTGTGGCGTTTCCTGTCGCGGGCACTAGGCCGACCCACACAAGTGAGGTACCGTTTTTCTCGTAAGACTTTGGGGAACGCGGGGTGGGTGGAAATTTGTGGATCCACGCAGATTCCGGAACTTTCCACGACAGAAATGTGTGGAAAATGTGTTTCTTTTGACAATTTTTTAGGTTTGCAAGGGATTCTGGGTAACAGACCCTGGTGGGAGGCAGTCAAGTCACCCCATCCTCGATTCCCCTGGGTGTCTAGTTTTCAAAAATGTATAGGTTTGCTAGGTTTCCCAAGGTGCCCGCAGAGCTAGGGTTCAAAAACTACAGCTAGTCATTTTTCCAAAAAAGGGTCATTTTTCACTGTGAAATTGAGGTGTGACCAGGTTGCGTTTTGCGCCGTTTCCTGTCGCGTGCACTAGGCCGACCCACACAAGTGAGGTACCGTTTTTCTCGTAAGACTTTGGGGAACGTGGGGTGGGTGGAAATTTGTGGATCCACGGAAATTCCGGAACTTTCCACGACAGAAATATGGGGAAAATGTGTTTTTTTTGACAAATTTTTAGGTTTGCAAGGGATTCTGGGTAATAGACCCTGGTGGGAGGCAGTCAAGTCACCCCATCCTGGATTCCCCTGGGTGTCTACTTTTCAAAAATGTATAGGTTTGCTAGGTTTCCCAAGGTGCCCGCAGAGCTAGGGTTCAAAAACTACAGCTAGTCATTTTTCCAAAAAAGGGTCATTTTTCACTGCGAAATTGAGGTGTGACCAGGTTGCGTTTTGTGCCGTTTCCTGTCGCGGGCACTAGGCCGACCCACACAAGTGAGGTACCGTTTTTCTCGAAGGACTTTGGGGAGCGCGGGGTGGGTGGAAATTTGTGGATCCACGCAGATTCCGGAACTTTCCACGACAGAAATGTGTGGAAAATGTGTTTCTTTTGACAATTTTTTAGGTTTGCAAGGGATTCTGGGTAACAGACCCTGGTGGGAGGCAGTCAAGTCACCCCATCCTCGATTCCCCTGGGTGTCTACTTTTCAAAAATGTATAGGTTTGCTAGGTTTCCCAAGGTGCCCGCAGAGCTAGGGTTCCAAAAACTACAGCTAGTCATTTTTCCAAAAAAGGGTCATTTTTCACTGTGAAATTGAGGTGTGACCAGGTTGCGTTTTGCGCCGTTTCCTGTCGCGGGCACTAGGCCGACCCACACAAGTGAGGTACCGTTTTTCTCGTAAGACTTTGGGGAACGTGGGGTGGGTGGAAATTTGTGGATCCACGCAGATTCCGGAATTTTCCACGACAGAAATATGGGGAAAATGTGTTTTTTTTGACAATTTTTTAGGTTTGCAAGGGATTCTGGGTAACAGACCCTGGTGGGAGGCAGTCAAGTCACCCCATCCTGGATTCTCCTGGGTGTCTACTTTTCAAAAATGTATAGGTTTGCTAGGTTTCCCAAGGTGCCCGCAGAGCTAGGGTTCAAAAACTACAGCTAGTCATTTTTCCAAAAAAGGGTCATTTTTCACTGCGAAATTGAGGTGTGTTCAGGTTGCGTTTTGCGCCGTTTCCTGTCGCGGGCACTAGGCCGACCCACACAAGTGAGGTACCGTTTTTCTCGTAAGACTTTGGGGAACGCGGGGTGTGTGTAAATTTGTGGATCCACGCAGATTCCGGAACTTTCCACGACAGAAATGTGGGGAAAATGTGTTTTTTTTGACAATTTTTTAGGTTTGCAAGGGATTCTGGGTAACAGACCCTGGTGGGAGGCAGTCAACTCACCCCATCCTGGATTCCCCTGGGTGTCTACTTTTCAAAAATGTATAGGTTTGCGAGGTTTCCCAAGGTACCCGCAGAGGTAGGTTTCAAAAACTACAGCTAGTCATTTTTCCAAAAAAGGGTCATTTTTCACTGCGAAAATGAGGTGTGACCAGGTTGCGTTTTGCACCGTTTCCTGTCGCGGGCACTAGGCCGACCCACACAAGTGAGGTACCGTTTTTCTCGTAAGACTTTGGGGAACGCGGGGTGGGTGGAAATTTGTGGATCCACACAGATTCCGGAACTTTCCACGACAGAAATGTGTGGAAAATGTGTTTTTTTTGACAATTTTTTAGGTTTGCAAGGGATTCTGGGTAACAGACCCTGGTGGGAGGCAGTCAAGTCACCCCATCCTCGATTCCCCTGGGTGTCTAGTTTTCAAAAATGTATAGGTTTGCTAGGTTTCCCAAGGTGCCCGCAGAGCTAGGGTTCAAAAACTACAGCTAGTCATTTTTCCAAAAAAGGGTCATTTTTCACTGTGAAATTGAGGTGTGACCAGGTTGCGTTTTGCGCCGTTTCCTGTCGCGTGCACTAGGCCGACCCACACAAGTGAGGTACCGTTTTTCTCGTAAGACTTTGGGGAACGCGGGGTGGGTGGAAATTTGTGGATCCACGGAGATTCCGGAACTTTCCACGACAGAAATATGGGGAAAATGTGTTTTTTTTGACAATTTTTTAGGTTTGCAAGGGATTCTGGGTAACAGACCCTGGTGGGAGGCAGTCAAGTCACCCCATCCTGGATTCCCCTGGGTGTCTACTTTTCAAAAATGTATAGGTTTGCTAGGTTTCCCAAGGTGCCCGCAGAGCTAGGGTTCAAAAACTACAGCTAGTCATTTTTCCAAAAAAGGGTCATTTTTCACTGTGAAATTGAGGTGTGACCAGGTTGCGTTTTGCGCCGTTTCCTGTCGCGGGCACTAGGCCGACCCACACAAGTGAGGTACCGTTTTTCTCGTAAGACTTTGGGAAACGCAGGGTGGGTGGAAATTTGTGGATCCACGCAGATTCCGGAACTTTCCACGACAGAAATGTGGGGAAAATGTGTTTTTTTTGACAATTTTTTAGGTTTGCAAGGGATTCTGGGTAACAGACCCTGGTGGGAAGCAGTCAAGTCACCCCATCCTGGATTCCCCTGGGTGTCTACTTTTCAAAAATGTATAGGTTTGCTAGGTTTCCCAAGGTGCCCGCAGAGCTAGGGTTCAAAAACTACAGCTAGTCATTTTTCCAAAAAAGGGTCATTTTTCACTGCGAAATTGAGGTGTGACCAGGTTGCGTTTTGCACCGTTTCCTGTCGCGGGCACTAGGCCGACCCACACAAGTGAGGTACTGTTTTTCTCGTAAGCCTTTGGGGAACGCGGGGTGGGTGGAAATTTGTGGATCCACGCAGATTCGGGAACTTTCCACGACAGAAATGTGGGGAAAATGTGTTTTTTTGACAATTTTTTAGGTTTGCAAGGGATTCTGGGTAACAGACCCTGGTGGGAGGCAGTCAAGTCACCCCATCCTGGATTCCCCTGGGTGTCTAGTTTTCAAAAATTTATAGGTTTGCTAGGTTTCCCAAGGTGCCCGCAGAGCTAGGGTTCAAAAACTACAGCTAGTCATTTTTCTAAAAAAGGGTCATTTTTCACTGTGAAATTGAGGTGTGACCAGGTTGCGTTTTGCGCCGTTTCCTGTCGCGTGCACTAGGCCGACCCACACAAGTGAGGTACCGTTTTTCTCGTAAGACTTTGGGAAACGCAGGGTGGGTGGAAATTTGTGGATCCACGCAGATTCCGGAACTTTCCACGACAGAAATGTGGGGAAAATGTGTTTTTTTTGACAATTTTTTAGGTTTGCAAGGGATTCTGGGTAACAGACCCTGGTGGGAAGCAGTCAAGTCACCCCATCCTGGATTCCCCTGGGTGTCTACTTTTCAAAAATGTATAGGTTTGCTAGGTTTCCCAAGGTGCCCGCAGAGCTAGGGTTCAAAAACTACAGCTAGTCATTTTTCCAAAAAAGGGTCATTTTTCACTGCGAAATTGAGGTGTGACCAGGTTGCGTTTTGCACCGTTTCCTGTCGCGGGCACTAGGCCGACCCACACAAGTGAGGTACTGTTTTTCTCGTAAGCCTTTGGGGAACGCGGGGTGGGTGGAAATTTGTGGATCCACGCAGATTCGGGAACTTTCCACGACAGAAATGTGGGGAAAATGTGTTTTTTTGACAATTTTTTAGGTTTGCAAGGGATTCTGGGTAACAGACCCTGGTGGGAGGCAGTCAAGTCACCCCATCCTGGATTCCCCTGGGTGTCTACTTTTCAAAAATGTATAGGTTTGCTAGGTTTCCCAAGGTGCCCGCAGAGCTAGGGTTCAAAAACTACAGCTAGTCATTTTTCCAAAAAAGGGTCATTTTTCACTGCGAAATTGAGGTGTGACCAGGTTGCATTTTGCGCCGTTTCCTGTCGCGGGCACTAGGCCGACCCACACAAGTGAGGTACCATTTTTCTCGTAAGACTTTGGGGAACGCGGGGTGGGCGGAAATTTGTGGATCCACGCAGATTCCGGAACTTTCCACGACAGAAATGTGGGGAAAATGTGTTTTTTTTGACAATTTTTTAGGTTTGCAAGGGATTCTGGGTAACAGACCCTGGTGGGAGGCAGTCAAGTCATCCCATCCTGGATTCCCCTGGGTGTCTAGTTTTCAAAAATGTATAGGTTTGCTAGGTTTCCCAAGGTGCCCGCAGAGCTAGGGTTCAAAAACTACAGCTAGTCATTTTTCCAAAAAAGGGTAATTTTTCACTGCGAAATTGAGGTGTGACCAGGTTGCGTTTTGCGCCCTTTCCTGTCGCGGGCACTAGGCCGACCCACACAAGTGAGGTACCATTTTTCTCGTAAGACTTTGGGGAACGCGGGGTGGGTGGAAATTTGTGGATCCACGCAGATTCCGGAACTTTCCACGACAGAAATGTGGGGAAAATGTGTTTTTTTTGACAATTTTTTAGGTTTGCAAGGGATTCTGGGTAACAGACCCTGGTGGGAGGCAGTCAAGTCACCCCATCCTGGATTCCCCTGGGAATCTACTTTTTAAAAATGTATAGGTTTGCTAGGTTTCCCAAGGTGCCCGCAGAGCTAGGGTTCACAAACTACAGCTAGTCATTTTTCCAAAAAAGGGTCATTTTTTACTGCGAAATTGAGGTGTGACCAGGTTGCGTTTTGCGCCGTTTCCTGTCGCGGGCACTAGGCCGACCCACACAAGTGAGGTACTGTTTTTCTCGTAAGACTTTGGGGAACGCGGGGTGGGTGGAAATTTGTGGATCCACGCAGATTCCGGAACTTTCCACGACAGAAATGTGTGGAAAATGTGTTTTTTTTGACAATTGTTTAGGTCTGCAAGGGATTCTGGGTAACAGACCCTGGTGGGAGGCAGTCAAGTCACCCCATCCTCGATTCCCCTGGGTGTCTAGTTTTCAAAAATGTATAGGTTTGCTAGGTTTCCCAAGGTGCCCGCAGAGCTAGGGTTCAAAAACTACAGCTAGTCATTTTTCCAAAAAAGGGTCATTTTTCACTGTGAAATTGAGGTGTGACCAGGTTGCGTTTTGCACCGTTTCCTGTCGCGTGCACTAGGCCGACCCACACAAGTGAGGTACCGTTTTTCTCATAAGACTTTGGGGAACGTGGGGTGGGTGGAAATTTGTGGATCTACGGAAATTCCGGAACTTTCCACGACAGAAATATGGGGAAAATGTGTTTTTTTTGACAATTTTTTAGGTTTGCAAGGGATTCTGGGTAATAGACCCTGGTGGGAGGCAGTCAAGTCACCCCATCCTGGATTCCCCTGGGTGTCTACTTTTCAAAAATGTATAGGTTTGCTAGGTTTCCCAAGGTGCCCGCAGAGCTAGGGTTCAAAAACTACAGCTAGTCATTTTTCCAAAAAAGGGTCATTTTTCACTGCGAAATTGAGGTGTGACCAGGTTGCGTTTTGCGCCCTTTTCTGTCGCGGGCACTAGGCTGACCCACACAAGTGAGGTACCGTTTTTCTCGTAAGACTTTGGGAAACGCGGGGTGGGTGGAAATTTGTGGATCCACGCAGATTCCGGAACTTTCCACGACAGAAATGTGGGGAAAATGTGTTTTTTTTGACAATTTTTTAGGTTTGCAAGGGATTCTGGGTAACAGACCCTGGTGGGAGGCAGTCAAGTCACCCCATCCTGGATTCCCTTGGGTGTCTACTTTTCAAAAATGTATAGGTTTGCTAGGTTTCCCAAGGTGCCCGCAGAGGTAGGTTTCAAAAACTACACCTAGTAATTTTTCCAAAAAAGGGTCATTTTTCACTGCAAAATTGAGGTGTGACCAGGTTGCGTTTTGTGCCGTTTCCTGTCGCGGGCACTAGGCCGACCCACACAAGTGAGGTACCGTTTTTCTCGTAAGACTTTGAGGAACGCGGGGTGGGTGGAAATTTGTGGATCCACGCAGATTCCGGAACTTTCCACGACAGAAATGTGTGGAAAATGTGTTTCTTTTGACAATTTTTTAGGTTTGCAAGGGATTCTGGGTAACAGACCCTGGTGGGAGGCAGTCAAGTCACCCCATCCTCGATTCCCCTGGGTGTCTAGTTTTCAAAAATGTATAGGTTTGCTAGGTTTCCCAAGGTGCCCGCAGAGCTAGGGTTCAAAAACTACAGCTAGTCATTTTTCCAAAAAAGGGTCATTTTTCACTGTGAAATTGAGGTGTGACCAGGTTGCGTTTTGCGCCGTTTCCTGTCGCGTGCACTAGGCCGACCCACACAAGTGAGGTACCGTTTTTCTCGTAAGACTTTGGGGAACGTGGGGTGGGTGGAAATTTGTGGATCCACGGAAATTCCGGAACTTTCCACGACAGAAATATGGGGAAAATGTGGTTTTTTTGACAATTTTTTAGGTTTGCTAGGGATTCTGGGTAATAGACCCTGGTGGGAGGCAGTCAAGTCACCCCATCCTGGATTCCCCTGGGTGTCTACTTTTCAAAAATGTATAGGTTTGCTAGGTTTCCCAAGGTGCCCGCAGAGCTAGGGTTCAAAAACTACAGCTAGTCATTTTTCCAAAAAAGGGTAATTTTTCACTGCGAAATTGAGGTGTGACCAGGTTGCGTTTTGCGCCCTTTCCTGTCGCGGGCACTAGGCTGACCCACACAAGTGAGGTACCGTTTTTCTCGTAAGACTTTGGGGAACGCGGGGTGCGTGGAAATTTGTGGATCCACGCAGATTCCGGAACTTTCCACGACAGAAATGTGGGGAAAATGTGGTTTTTTTGACAATTTTTTAGGTTTGCAAGGGATTCTGGGTAACAGACCCTGGTGGGAGGCAGTCAAGTCACCCCATCCTGGATTCCCCTGGGTGTCTACTTTTCAAAAATGTATAGGTTTGCTAGGTTTCCCAAGGTGCCCGCAGAGGTAGGTTTCAAAAACTACAGCTAGTCATTTTTCCAAAAAAGGGTCATTTTTCACTGCGAAATTGAGGTGTGACCAGGTTGCGTTTTGTGCCGTTTCCTGTCGCGGGCACTAGGCCGACCCACACAAGTGAGGTACCGTTTTTCTCGAAGGACTTTGGGGAGCGCGGGGTGGGTGGAAATTTGTGGATCCACGCAGATTCCGGAACTTTCCACGACAGAAATGTGTGGAAAATGTGTTTCTTTTGACAATTTTTTAGGTTTGCAAGGGATTCTGGGTAACAGACCCTGGTGGGAGGCAGTCAAGTCACCCCATCCTCGATTCCCTTGGGTGTCTACTTTTCAAAAATGTATAGGTTTGCTAGTTTTCCCAAGGTGCCCGCAGAGCTAGGGTTCAAAAACTACAGCTAGTCATTTTTCCAAAAAAGGGTCATTTTTCACTGTGAAATTGAGGTGTGACCAGGTTGCGTTTTGCGCCGTTTCCTGTCGCGTGCACTAGGCCGACCCACACAAGTGAGGTACCGTTTTTCTCGTAAGACTTTGGGGAACACGGGGTGGGTGGAAATTTGTGGATCCACGCAGATTCCGGAACTTTCCACGACAGAAATATGGGGAAAATGTGTTTTTTTTGACAATTTTTTAGGTTTGCAAGGGATTCTGGGTAACAGACCCTGGTGGGAGGCAGTCAAGTCACCCCATCCTGGATTCTCCTGGGTGTCTACTTTTCAAAAATGTATAGGTTTGCTAGGTTTCCCAAGGTGCCCGCAGAGCTAGGGTTCAAAAACTACAGCTAGTCATTTTTCCAAAAAAGGGTCATTTTTCACTGCGAAATTGAGGTGTGTTCAGGTTGCGTTTTGCGCCGTTTCCTGTCGCGGGCACTAGGCCGACCCACACAAGTGAGGTACCGTTTTTCTCGTAAGACTTTGGGGAACGCGGGGTGGGTGGAAATTTGTGGATCCACGCAGATTCCGGAACTTTCCACGACAGAAATGTGGGGAAAATGTGTTTTTTTTTGACAATTTTTTAGGTTTGCAAGGGATTCTGGGTAACGGACCCTGGTGGGAGGCAGTCAAGTCACCCCATCCTGGATTCCCCTGGGTGTCTAGTTTTCAAAAATGTATAGGTTTGCTAGGTTTCCCAAGGTGCCCGCAGAGCTAGGGTTCAAAAACTACAGCTAGTCATTTTTCCAAAAAAGGGTAATTTTTCACTGCGAAATTGAGGTGTGACCAGGTTGCGTTTTGCGCCCTTTCCTGTCGCGGGCACTAGGCCGACCCACACAAGTGAGGTACCGTTTTTCTCGTAAGACTTTGGGGAACGCGGGGTGTGTGGAAATTTGTGGATCCACGCAGATTCCGGAACTTTCCACGACAGAAATGTGGGGAAAATGTGTTTTTTTTGACAATTTTTTAGGTTTGCAAGGGATTCTGGGTAACAGACCCTGGTGGGAGGCAGTCAAGTCACCCCATCCTGGATTCCCCTGGGTGTCTACTTTTCAAAAATGTATAGGTTTGCGAGGTTTCCCAAGGTACCCGCAGAGGTAGGTTTCAAAAACTACAGCTAGTCATTTTTCCAAAAAAGGGTCATTTTTCACTGCGAAAATGAGGTGTGACCAGGTTGCGTTTTGCGCCGTTTCCTGTCGCGGGCACTAGGCCGACCCACACAAGTGAGGTACCGTTTTTCTCGTAAGACTTTGGGGAACGCGGGGTGGGTGGAAATTTGTGGATCCACGCAGATTCCGGAACTTTCCACGACAGAAATATGTGGAAAATGTGTTTTTTTTGACAATTTTTTAGGTTTGCAAGGGATTCTGGGTAACAGACCCTGGTGGGAGGCAGTCAAGTCACCCCATCCTGGATTTCCCTGGGTGTCTACTTTTCAAAAATGTATAGGTTTGCTAGGTTTCCCAAGGTGACCGCAGAGGTAGGGTTTAAAAACTACAGCTAGTCATTTTTCCAAAAAAGGGTCATTTTTCACTGCAAAATTGAGGTGTGACCAGGTTGCGTTTTGCGCCGTTTCCTGTCGCGGGCACTAGGCCGACCCACACAAGTGAGGTACCGTTTTTCTCGTAAGACTTTGGGGAACGCGGGGTGGGTGGAAATTTGTGGATCCACGCAGATTCCGGAACTTTCCATGACAGAAATGTGTGGAAAATGTGTTTTTTTTGACAATTTTTTAGGTCTGCAAGGGATTCTGGGTAACAGACCCTGGTGGGAGGCAGTCAAGTCACCCCATCCTCGATTCCCCTGGGTGTCTAGTTTTCAAAAATGTATAGGTTTGCTAGGTTTCCCAAGGTGCCCGCAGAGCTAGGGTTCAAAAACTACAGCTAGTCATTTTTCCAAAAAAGGGTAATTTTTCACTGTGAAATTGAGGTGTGACCAGGTTGCGTTTTGCGCCGTTTCCTGTCGCGGGCACTAGGCCGACCCACACAAGTGAGGTACCGTTTTTCTCGTAAGACTTTGGGAAATGCAGGGTGGGTGGAAATTTGTGGATCCACGCAGATTCCGGAACTTTCCACGACAGAAATGTGGGGAAAATGTGTTTTTTTTGACAATTTTTCAGGTTTGCAAGGGATTCTGGGTAACAGACCCTGGTGGGAAGCAGTCAAGTCACCCCATCCTGGATTCCCCTGGGTGTCTACTTTTCAAAAATGTATAGGTTTGCTAGGTTTCCCAAGGTGCCCGCAGAGCTAGGGTTCAAAAACTACAGCTAGTCATTTTTCAAAAAAAGGGTCATTTTTCACTGCGAAATTGAGGTGTGACCAGGTTGCGTTTTGCACCGTTTCCTGTCGCGGGCACTAGGCCGACCCACACAAGTGAGGTACTGTTTTTCTCGTAAGCCTTTGGGGAACGCGGGGTGGGTGGAAATTTGTGGATCCACGCAGATTCGGGAACTTTCCACGACAGAAATGTGGGGAAAATGTGTTTTTTTGACAATTTTTTAGGTTTGCAAGGGATTCTGGGTAACAGACCCTGGTGGGAGGCAGTCAAGTCACCCCATCCTGGATTCCCCTGGGTGTCTACTTTTCAAAAATGTATAGGTTTGCTAGGTTTCCCAAGGTGCCCGCAGAGCTAGGGTTCAAAAACTACAGCTAGTCATTTTTCCAAAAAAGGGTCATTTTTCACTGCGAAATTGAGGTGTGACCAGGTTGCATTTTGCGCCGTTTCCTGTCGCGGGCACTAGGCCGACCCACACAAGTGAGGTACCATTTTTCTCGTAAGACTTTGGGGAACGCGGGGTGGGTGGAAATTTGTGGATCCACGCAGATTCCGGAACTTTCCACGACAGAAATGTGGGGAAAATGTGTTTTTTTTGACAATTTTTTAGGTTTGCAAGGGATTCTGGGTAACAGACCCTGGTGGGAGGCAGTCAAGTCACCCCATCCTGGATTCCCCTGGGTGTCTACTTTTCAAAAATGTATAGGTTTGCTAGGTTTCCCAAGGTGCCCGCAGAGGTAGGTTTCAAAAACTACAGCTAGTCATTTTTCCAAAAAAGGGTCATTTTTCACTGCGAAATTGAGGTGTGACCAGGTTGCGTTTTGTGCCGTTTCCTGTCACGGGCACTAGGCCGACCCACACAAGTGAGGTACCGTTTTTCTCGTACGACTTTGGGGAACGCGGGGTGAGTGGAAATTTGTGGATCCACGCAGATTCCGGAACTTTCCACGACAGAAATGTGGGGAAAATGTGTTTTTTTGGACAATTTTTTAGGTTTGCAAGGGATTCTGGGTAACAGACCCTGGTGGGAGGCAGTCAAGTCACCCCATCCTGGATTCCCCTGGGAATCTAGTTTTCAAAAATGTATAGGTTTGCTAGGTTTCCCAAGGTGCCCGCAGAGCTAGGGTTCACAAACTACAGCTAGTCATTTTTCCAAAAAAGGGTCATTTTTTACTGCGAAATTGAGGTGTGACCAGGTTGCGTTTTGCGCCGTTTCCTGTCGCGGGCACTAGGCCGACCCACACAAGTGAGGTACCGTTTTTCTCGTAAGACTTTGGGGAACGCGGGGTGGGTGGAAATTTGTGGATCCACGCAGATTCCGGAACTTCCCACGACAGAAATGTGTGGAAAATGTGTTTCTTTTGACAATTTTTTAGGTTTGCAAGGGATTCTGGGTAACAGACCCTGGTGGGAGGCAGTCAAGTCACCCCATCCTCGATTCCCCTGGGTGTCTATTTTTCACAAATGTATAGGTTTGCTAGGTTTCCCAAGGTGCCCGCAGAGCTAGGGTTCACAATCTACAGCTAGTCATTTTTCCAAAAAAGGGTCATTTTTCACTGCGAAATTGAGGAGTGACCAGGTTGCGTTTTGCGCCGTTTCCTGTCGCGGGCACTAGGCCGACCCACACAAGTGAGGTACCGTTTTTCTCGTAAGACTTTGGGGAACGCGGGGTGGGTGGAAATTTGTGGATCCACGCAGATTCCGGAACTTTCCACGACAGAAATATGGGGAAAATGTGTTTTTTTTGACAATTTTTTAGGTTTGCAAGGGATTCTGGGTAACAGACCCTGGTGGGAGGCAGTCAAGTCACCCCATCCTGGATTCTCCTGGGTGTCTACTTTTCAAAAATGTATAGGTTTGCTAGGTTTCCCAAGGTGCCCGCAGCGCTAGGGTTCAAAAACTACAGCTAGTCATTTTTCCAAAAAAGGGTCATTTTTCACTGTGAAATTGAGGTGTGACCAGGTTGCGTTTTGCGCCGTTTCCTGTCGCGTGCACTAGGCCGACCCACACAAGTGAGGTACCGTTTTTCTCGTAAGACTTTGGGGAACGCGGGGTGGGTGGAAATTTGTGGATCCACGGAGATTCCGGAACTTTCCACGACAGAAATATGGGGAAAATGTGTTTTTTTTGACAATTTTTTAGGTTTGCAAGGGATTCTGGGTAACAGACCCTGGTGGGAGGCAGTCAAGTCACCCCATCCTGGATTCCCCTGGGTGTCTACTTTTCAAAAATGTATAGGTTTGCTAGGTTTCCCAAGGTGCCCGCAGAGCTAGGGTTCAAAAACTACAGCTAGTCATTTTTCCAAAAAAGGGTCATTTTTCACTGTGAAATTGAGGTGTGACCAGGTTGCGTTTTGCGCCGTTTCCTGTCGCGGGCACTAGGCCGACCCACACAAGTGAGGTACCGTTTTTCTCGTAAGACTTTGGGAAACGCAGGGTGGGTGGAAATTTGTGGATCCACGCAGATTCCGGAACTTTCCACGACAGAAATGTGGGGAAAATGTGTTTTTTTGACAATTTTTTAGGTTTGCAAGGGATTCTGGGTAACAGACCCTGGTGGGAAGCAGTCAAGTCACCCCATCCTGGATTCCCCTGGGTGTCTACTTTTCAAAAATGTATAGGTTTGCTAGGTTTCCCAAGGTGCCCGCAGAGCTAGGGTTCAAAAACTACAGCTAGTCATTTTTCAAAAAAAGGGTCATTTTTCACTGCGAAATTGAGGTGTGACCAGGTTGCGTTTTGCACCGTTTCCTGTCGCGGGCACTAGGCCGACCCACACAAGTGAGGTACTGTTTTTCTCGTAAGCCTTTGGGGAACGCGGGGTGGGTGGAAATTTGTGGATCCACGCAGATTCGGGAACTTTCCACGACAGAAATGTGGGGAAAATGTGTTTTTTTGACAATTTTTTAGGTTTGCAAGGGATTCTGGGTAACAGACCCTGGTGGGAGGCAGTCAAGTCACCCCATCCTGGATTCCCCTGGGTGTCTACTTTTCAAAAATGTATAGGTTTGCTAGGTTTCCCAAGGTGCCCGCAGAGCTAGGGTTCAAAAACTACAGCTAGTCATTTTTCCAAAAAAGGGTCATTTTTCACTGCGAAATTGAGGTGTGACCAGGTTGCATTTTGCGCCGTTTCCTGTCGCGGGCACTAGGCCGACCCACACAAGTGAGGTACCATTTTTCTCGTAAGACTTTGGGGAACGCGGGGTGGGTGGAAATTTGTGGATCCACGCAGATTCCGGAACTTTCCACGACAGAAATGTGGGGAAAATGTGTTTTTTTTGACAATTTTTTAGGTTTGCAAGGGATTCTGGGTAACAGACCCTGGTGGGAGGCAGTCAAGTCATCCCATCCTGGATTCCCCTGGGTGTCTAGTTTTCAAAAATGTATAGGTTTGCTAGGTTTCCCAAGGTGCCCGCAGAGCTAGGGTTCAAAAACTACAGCTAGTCATTTTTCCAAAAAAGGGTAATTTTTCACTGCGAAATTGAGGTGTGACCAGGTTGCGTTTTGCGCCCTTTCCTGTCGCGGGCACTAGGCCGACCCACACAAGTGAGGTACCATTTTTCTCGTAAGACTTTGGGGAACGCGGGGTGGGTGGAAATTTGTGGATCCACGCAGATTCCGGAACTTTCCACGACAGAAATGTGGGGAAAATGTGTTTTTTTTGACAATTTTTTAGGTTTGCAAGGGATTCTGGGTAACAGACCCTGGTGGGAGGCAGTCAAGTCACCCCATCCTGGATTCCCCTGGGTGTCTACTTTTCAAAAATGTATAGGTTTGCTAGGTTTCCCAAGGTGCCCGCAGAGGTAGGTTTCAAAAACTACAGCTAGTCATTTTTCCAAAAAAGGGTCATTTTTCACTGCGAAATTGAGGTGTGACCAGGTTGCGTTTTGTGCCGTTTCCTGTCGCGGGCACTAGGCCGACCCACACAAGTGAGGTACCGTTTTTCTCGTACGACTTTGGGGAACGCGGGGTGAGTGGAAATTTGTGGATCCACGCAGATTCCGGAACTTTCCACGACAGAAATGTGGGGAAAATGTGTTTTTTTTGACAATTTTTTAGGTTTGCAAGGGATTCTGGGTAACAGACCCTGGTGGGAGGCAGTCAAGTCACCCCATCCTGGATTCCCCTGGGAATCTAGTTTTCAAAAATGTATAGGTTTGCTAGGTTTCCCAAGGTGCCCGCAGAGCTAGGGTTCACAAACTACAGCTAGTCATTTTTCCAAAAAAGGGTCATTTTTTACTGCGAAATCGAGGTGTGACCAGGTTGCGTTTTGCGCCGTTTCCTGTCGCGGGCACTAGGCCGAACCACACAAGTGAGGTACCGTTTTTCTCGTAAGACTTTGGGGAACGCGGGGTGGGTGGAAATTTGTGGATCCACGCAGATTCCGGAACTTCCCACGACAGAAATGTGTGGAAAATGTGTTTCTTTTGACAATTTTTTAGGTTTGCAAGGGATTCTGGGTAACAGACCCTGGTGGGAGGCAGTCAAGTCACCCCATCCTCGATTCCCCTGGGTGTCTATTTTTCACAAATGTATAGGTTTGCTAGGTTTCCCAAGGTGCCCGCAGAGCTAGGGTTCACAATCTACAGCTAGTCATTTTTCCAAAAAAGGGTCATTTTTCACTGCGAAATTGAGGAGTGACCAGGTTGCGTTTTGCGCCGTTTCCTGTCGCGGGCACTAGGCCGACCCACACAAGTGAGGTACCGTTTTTCTCGTAAGACTTTGGGGAACGCGGGGTGGGTGGAAATTTGTGGATCCACGCAGATTCCGGAACTTTCCACGACAGAAATATGGGGAAAATGTGTTTTTTTTGACAATTTTTTAGGTTTGCAAGGGATTCTGGGTAACAGACCCTGGTGGGAGGCAGTCAAGTCACCCCATCCTGGATTCTCCTGGGTGTCTACTTTTCAAAAATGTATAGGTTTGCTAGGTTTCCCAAGGTGCCCGCAGAGCTAGGGTTCAAAAACTACAGCTAGTCATTTTTCCAAAAAAGGGTCATTTTTCACTGCGAAATTGAGGTGTGTTCAGGTTGCGTTTTGTGCCGTTTCCTGTCGCGGGCACTAGGCCGACCCACACAAGTGAGGTACCGTTTTTCTCGTAAGACTTTGGGGAACGCGGGGTGGGTGGAAATTTGTGGATCCACGCAGATTCCGGAACTTTCCACGACAGAAATGTGGGGAAAATGTGTTTTTTTTTGACAATTTTTTAGGTTTGCAAGGGATTCTTGGTAACGGACCCTGGTGGGAGGCAGTCAAGTCACCCCATCCTGGATTCCCCTGGGTGTCTAGTTTTCAAAAATGAATAGGTTTGCTAGGTTTCCCAAGGTGCCCGCAGAGCTAGGGTTCAAAAACTACAGCTAGTCATTTTTCCAAAAAAGGGTAATTTTTCACTGCGAAATTGAGGTGTGACCAGGTTGCGTTTTGCGCCGTTTCCTGTCGCGGGCACTAGGCCGACCCACACAAGTGAGGTACCGTTTTTCTCGTAAGACTTTGGGGAACGCGGGGTGGGTGGAAATTTGTGGATCCACGCAGATTCGGGAACTTTCCACGACAGAAATGTGTGGAAAATGTGTTTTTTTTGACAATTTTTTAGGTTTGCAAGGGATTCTGGGTAACAGACCCTGGTGGGAGGCAGTCAAGTCACCCCATCCTGGATTTCCCTGGGTGTCTACTTTTCAAAAATGTATAAGTTTGCTAGGTTTCCCAAGGTGCCCGCAGAGGTAGGGTTTAAAAACTACAGCTAGTCATTTTTCCAAAAAAGGGTCATTTTTCACTGCAAAATTGAGGTGTGACCAGGTTGCGTTTTGCGCCGTTTCCTGTCGCGGGCACTAGGCCGACCCACACAAGTGAGGTACCGTTTTTCTCGTAAGACTTTGGGGAACGCGGGGTGGGTGGAAATTTGTGGATCCACGCAGATTCCGGAACTTTCCATGACAGAAATGTGTGGAAAATGTGTTTTTTTTGACAATTTTTTAGGTCTGCAAGGGATTCTGGGTAACAGACCCTGGTGGGAGGCAGTCAAGTCACCCCATCCTCGATTCCCCTGGGTGTCTAGTTTTCAAAAATGTATAGGTTTGCTAGGTTTCCCAAGGTGCCCGCAGAGCTAGGGTTCAAAAACTACAGCTAGTCATTTTTCCAAAAAAGGGTCATTTTTCACTGTGAAATTGAGGTGTGACCAGGTTGCGTTTTGCGCCGTTTCCTGTCGCGTGCACTAGGCCGACCCACACAAGTGAGGTACCGTTTTTCTCGTAAGACTTTGGGGAACGCGGGGTGGGTGGAAATTTGTGGATCCACGGAGATTCCGGAACTTTCCACGACAGAAATATGGGGAAAATGTGTTTTTTTTGACAATTTTTTAGGTTTGCAAGGGATTCTGGGTAACAGACCCTGGTGGGAGGCAGTCAAGTCACCCCATCCTGGATTCCCCTGGGTGTCTACTTTTCAAAAATGTATAGGTTTGCTAGGTTTCCCAAGGTGCCCGCAGAGCTAGGGTTCAAAAACTACAGCTAGTCATTTTTCCAAAAAAGGGTCATTTTTCACTGTGAAATTGAGGTGTGACCAGGTTGCGTTTTGCGCCGTTTCCTGTCGCGGGCACTAGGCCGACCCACACAAGTGAGGTACCGTTTTTCTCGTAAGACTTTGGGAAACGCAGGGTGGGTGGAAATTTGTGGATCCACGCAGATTCCGGAACTTTCCACGACAGAAATGTGGGGAAAATGTGTTTTTTTTGACAATTTTTTAGGTTTGCAAGGGATTCTGGGTAACAGACCCTGGTGGGAAGCAGTCAAGTCACCCCATCCTGGATTCCCCTGGGTGTCTACTTTTCAAAAATGTATAGGTTTGCTAGGTTTCCCAAGGTGCCCGCAGAGCTAGGGTTCAAAAACTACAGCTAGTCATTTTTCCAAAAAAGGGTCATTTTTCACTGCGAAATTGAGGTGTGACCAGGTTGCGTTTTGCACCGTTTCCTGTCGCGGGCACTAGGCCGACCCACACAAGTGAGGTACTGTTTTTCTCGTAAGCCTTTGGGGAACGCGGGGTGGGTGGAAATTTGTGGATCCACGCAGATTCGGGAACTTTCCACGACAGAAATGTGGGGAAAATGTGTTTTTTTGACAATTTTTTAGGTTTGCAAGGGATTCTGGGTAACAGACCCTGGTGGGAGGCAGTCAAGTCACCCCATCCTGGATTCCCCTGGGTGTCTACTTTTCAAAAATGTATAGGTTTGCTAGGTTTCCCAAGGTGCCCGCAGAGCTAGGGTTCAAAAACTACAGCTAGTCATTTTTCCAAAAAAGGGTCATTTTTCACTGCGAAATTGAGGTGTGACCAGGTTGCATTTTGCGCCGTTTCCTGTCGCGGGCACTAGGCCGACCCACACAAGTGAGGTACCATTTTTCTCGTAAGACTTTGGGGAACGCGGGGTGGGTGGAAATTTGTGGATCCACGCAGATTCCGGAACTTTCCACGACAGAAATGTGGGGAAAATGTGTTTTTTTTGACAATTTTTTAGGTTTGCAAGGGATTCTGGGTAACAGACCCTGGTGGGAGGCAGTCAAGTCACCCCATCCTGGATTCCCCTGGGTGTCTAGTTTTCAAAAATGTATAGGTTTGCTAGGTTTCCCAAGGTGCCCGCAGAGCTAGGGTTCAAAAACTACAGCTAGTCATTTTTCCAAAAAAGGGTAATTTTTCACTGCGAAATTGAGGTGTGACCAGGTTGCGTTTTGCGCCCTTTCCTGTCGCGGGCACTAGGCCGACCCACACAAGTGAGGTACCGTTTTTCTCGTAAGACTTTGGGGAACGCGGGGTGTGTGGAAATTTGTGGATCCACGCAGATTCCGGAACTTTCCACGACAGAAATGTGGGGAAAATGTGTTTTTTTTGACAATTTTTTAGGTTTGCAAGGGATTCTGGGTAACAGACCCTGGTGGGAGGCAGTCAAGTCACCCCATCCTGGATTCCCCTGGGTGTATACTTTTCAAAAATGTATAGGTTTGCGAGGTTTCCCAAGGTACCCGCAGAGGTAGGTTTCAAAAACTACAGCTAGTCATTTTTCCAAAAAAGGGTCATTTTTCACTGCGAAAATGAGGTGTGACCAGGTTGCGTTTTGCGCCGTTTCCTGTCGCGGGCACTAGGCCGACCCACACAAGTGAGGTACCGTTTTTCTCGTAAGACTTTGGGGAACGCGGGGTGGGTGGAAATTTGTTGATCCACGCAGATTCCGGAACTTTCCACGACAGAAATGTGTGGAAAATGTGTTTTTTTGGACAATTTTTTAGGTTTGCAAGGGATTCTGGGTAACAGACCCTGGTGGGAGGCAGTCAAGTCACCCCATCCTGGATTCCCCTGGGAATCTAGTTTTCAAAAATGTATAGGTTTGCTAGGTTTCCCAAGGTGCCCGCAGAGCTAGGGTTCACAAACTACAGCTAGTCATTTTTCCAAAAAAGGGTCATTTTTTACTGCGAAATCGAGGTGTGACCAGGTTGCGTTTTGCACCGTTTCCTGTCGCGGGCACTAGGCCGACCCACACAAGTGAGGTACCGTTTTTCTCGTAAGACTTTGGGGAACGCGGGGTGGGTGGAAATTTGTGGATCCACGCAGATTCCGGAACTTCCCACGACAGAAATGTGTGGAAAATGTGTTTCTTTTGACAATTTTTTAGGTTTGCAAGGGATTCTGGGTAACAGACCCTGGTGGGAGGCAGTCAAGTCACCCCATCCTCGATTCCCCTGGGTGTCTATTTTTCACAAATGTATAGGTTTGCTAGGTTTCCCAAGGTGCCCGCAGAGCTAGGGTTCACAATCTACAGCTAGTCATTTTTCCAAAAAAGGGTCATTTTTCACTGCGAAATTGAGGAGTGACCAGGTTGCGTTTTGCGCCGTTTCCTGTCGCGGGCACTAGGCCGACCCACACAAGTGAGGTACCGTTTTTCTCGTAAGACTTTGGGGAACGCGGGGTGGGTGGTAATTTGTGGATCCACGCAGATTCCGGAACTTTCCACGACAGAAATATGGGGAAAATGTGTTTTTTTTGACAATTTTTTAGGTTTGCAAGGGATTCTGGGTAACAGACCCTGGTGGGAGGCAGTCAAGTCACCCCATCCTGGATTCTCCTGGGTGTCTACTTTTCAAAAATGTATAGGTTTGCTAGGTTTCCCAAGGTGCCCGCAGAGCTAGGGTTCAAAAACTACAGCTAGTCATTTTTCCAAAAAAGGGTCATTTTTCACTGCGAAATTGAGGTGTGTTCAGGTTGCGTTTTGTGCCGTTTCCTGTCGCGGGCACTAGGCCGACCCACACAAGTGAGGTACCGTTTTTCTCGTAAGACTTTGGGGAACGCGGGGTGGGTGGAAATTTGTGGATCCACGCAGATTCCGGAACTTTCCACGACAGAAATGTGGGGAAAATGTGTTTTTTTTTGACAATTTTTTAGGTTTGCAAGGGATTCTGGGTAACGGACCCTGGTGGGAGGCAGTCAAGTCACCCCATCCTGGATTCCCCTGGGTGTCTAGTTTTCAAAAATGAATAGGTTTGCTAGGTTTCCCAAGGTGCCCGCAGAGCTAGGGTTCAAAAACTACAGCTAGTCATTTTTCCAAAAAAGGGTAATTTTTCACTGCGAAATTGAGGTGTGACCAGGTTGCGTTTTGCGCCCTTTCCTGTCGCGGGCACTAGGCCGACCCACACAAGTGAGGTACCGTTTTTCTCGTAAGACTTTGGGGAACGCGGGGTGGGTGGAAATTTGTGGATCCACGCAGATTCCGGAACTTTCCATGACAGAAATGTGTGGAAAATGTGTTTTTTTGGACAATTTTTTAGGTCTGCAAGGGATTCTGGGTAACAGACCCTGGTGGGAGGCAGTCAAGTCACCCCATCCTCGATTCCCCTGGGTGTCTAGTTTTCAAAAATGTATAGGTTTGCTAGGTTTCCCAAGGTGCCCGCAGAGCTAGGGTTCAAAAACTACAGCTAGTCATTTTTCCAAAAAAGGGTCATTTTTCACTGTGAAATTGAGGTGTGACCAAGTTGCGTTTTGCGCCGTTTCCTGTCGCGTGCACTAGGCCGACCCACACAAGTGAGGTACCGTTTTTCTCGTAAGACTTTGGGGAACGCGGGGTGGGTGGAAATTTGTGGATCCACGGAGATTCCGGAACTTTCCACGACAGAAATATGGGGAAAATGTGTTTTTTTTGACAATTTTTTAGGTTTGCAAGGGATTCTGGGTAACAGACCCTGGTGGGAGGCAGTCAAGTCACCCCATCCTGGATTCCCCTGGGTGTCTACTTTTCAAAAATGTATAGGTTTGCTAGGTTTCCCAAGGTGCCCGCAGAGCTAGGGTTCAAAAACTACAGCTAGTCATTTTTCCAAAAAAGGGTCATTTTTCACTGTGAAATTGAGGTGTGACCAGGTTGCGTTTTGCGCCGTTTCCTGTCGCGGGCACTAGGCCGACCCACACAAGTGAGGTACTGTTTTTCTCGTAAGACTTTGGGAAACGCAGGGTGGGTGGAAATTTGTGGATCCACGCAGATTCCGGAACTTTCCACGACAGAAATGTGGGGAAAATGTGTTTTTTTTGACAATTTTTTAGGTTTGCAAGGGATTCTGGGTAACAGACCCTGGTGGGAAGCAGTCAAGTCACCCCATCCTGGATTCCCCTGGGTGTCTACTTTTCAAAAATGTATAGGTTTGCTAGGTTTCCCAAGGTGCCCGCAGAGCTAGGGTTCAAAAACTACAGCTAGTCATTTTTCCAAAAAAGGGTCATTTTTCACTGCGAAATTGAGGTGTGACCAGGTTGCATTTTGCGCCGTTTCCTGTCGCGGGCACTAGGCCGACCCACACAAGTGAGGTACCATTTTTCTCGTAAGACTTTGGGGAACGCGGGGTGGGTGGAAATTTGTGGATCCACGCAGATTCCGGAACTTTCCACGACAGAAATGTGGGGAAAATGTGTTTTTTTGGACAATTTTTTAGGTTTGCAAGGGATTCTGGGTAACAGACCCTGGTGGGAGGCAGTCAAGTCACCCCATCCTGGATTCCCCTGGGTGTCTAGTTTTCAAAAATGTATAGGTTTGCTAGGTTTCCCAAGGTGCCCGCAGAGCTAGGGTTCAAAAACTACAGCTAGTCATTTTTCCAAAAAAGGGTAATTTTTCACTGCGAAATTGAGGTGTGACCAGGTTGCGTTTTGCGCCCTTTCCTGTCGCGGGCACTAGGCCGACCCACACAAGTGAGGTACCGTTTTTCTCGTAAGACTTTGGGGAACGCGGGGTGTGTGGAAATTTGTGGATCCACGCAGATTCCGGAACTTTCCACGACAGAAATGTGGGGAAAATGTGTTTTTTTTGACAATTTTTTAGGTTTGCAAGGGATTCTGGGTAACAGACCCTGGTGGGAGGCAGTCAAGTCACCCCATCCTGGATTCCCCTGGGTGTCTACTTTTCAAAAATGTATAGGTTTGCGAGGTTTCCCAAGGTACCCGCAGAGGTAGGTTTCAAAAACTACAGCTAGTCATTTTTCCAAAAAAGGGTCATTTTTCACTGCGAAAATGAGGTGTGACCAGGTTGCGTTTTGCGCCGTTTCCTGTCGCGGGCACTAGGCCGACCCACACAAGTGAGGTACCGTTTTTCTCGTAAGACTTTGGGGAACGCGGGGTGGGTGGAAATTTGTGGATCCACGCAGATTCCGGAACTTTCCACGACAGAAATGTGTGGAAAATGTGTTTTTTTTGACAATTTTTTAGGTTTGCAAGGGATTCTGGGTAACAGACCCTGGTGGGAGGCAGTCAAGTCACCCCATCCTGGATTTCCCTGGGTGTCTACTGTTCAAAAATGTATAAGTTTGCTAGGTTTCCCAAGGTGCCCGCAGAGGTAGGGTTTAAAAACTACAGCTAGTCATTTTTCCAAAAAAGGGTCATTTTTCACTGCAAAATTGAGGTGTGACCAGGTTGCGTTTTGCGCCGTTTCCTGTCGCGGGCACTAGGCCGACCCACACAAGTGAGGTACCGTTTTTCTCGTAAGACTTTGGGGAACGCGGGGTGGGTGGAAATTTGTGGATCCACGCAGATTCCGGAACTTTCCATGACAGAAATGTGTGGAAAATGTGTTTTTTTTGACAATTTTTTAGGTCTGCAAGGGATTCTGGGTAACAGACCCTGGTGGGAGGCAGTCAAGTCACCCCATCCTCGATTCCCCTGGGTGTCTAGTTTTCAAAAATGTATAGGTTTGCTAGGTTTCCCAAGGTGCCCGCAGAGCTAGGGTTCAAAAACTACAGCTAGTCATTTTTCCAAAAAAGGGTCATTTTTCACTGTGAAATTGAGGTGTGACCAGGTTGCGTTTTGCGCCGTTTCCTGTCGCGTGCACTAGGCCGACCCACACAAGTGAGGTACCGTTTTTCTCGTAAGACTTTGGGGAACGCGGGGTGGGTGGAAATTTGTGGATCCACGGAGATTCCGGAACTTTCCACGACAGAAATATGGGGAAAATGTGTTTTTTTTGACAATTTTTTAGGTTTGCAAGGGATTCTGGGTAACAGACCCTGGTGGGAGGCAGTCAAGTCACCCCATCCTGGATTCCCCTGGGTGTCTACTTTTCAAAAATGTATAGGTTTGCTAGGTTTCCCAAAGTGCCCGCAGAGCTAGGGTTCAAAAACTACAGCTAGTCATTTTTCCAAAAAAGGGTCATTTTTCACTGTGAAATTGAGGTGTGACCAGGTTGCGTTTTGCGCCGTTTCCTGTCGCGGGCACTAGGCCGACCCACACATGTGAGGTACCGTTTTTCTCGTAAGACTTTGGGAAACGCAGGGTGGGTGGAAATTTGTGGATCCACGCAGATTCCGGAACTTTCCACGACAGAAATGTGGGGAAAATGTGTTTTTTTTGACAATTTTTTAGGTTTGCAAGGGATTCTGGGTAACAGACCCTGGTGGGAAGCAGTCAAGTCAC
Source organism: Triturus cristatus (assembly GCF_964204655.1). Lineage (NCBI taxonomy): Eukaryota > Metazoa > Chordata > Amphibia > Caudata > Salamandridae > Triturus > Triturus cristatus. The sequence goes on along the minus strand of NC_140579.1, from coordinate 988,253,175 downwards.
CCCATCCTGGATTCCCCTGGGTGTCTACTTTTCAAAAATGTATAGGTTTGCTAGGTTTCCCAAGGTGCCCGCAGAGCTAGGGTTCAAAAACTACAGCTAGTCATTTTTCCAAAAAAGGGTCATTTTTCACTGAGAAATTGAGGTGTGACCAGGTTGCGTTTTGCACCGTTTCCTGTCGCGGGCACTAGGCCGACCCACACAAGTGAGGTACTGTTTTTCTCGTAAGCCTTTGGGGAACGCGGGGTGGGTGGAAATTTGTGGATCCACGCAGATTCGGGAACTTTCCACGACAGAAATGTGGGGAAAATGTGTTTTTTTGACAATTTTTTAGGTTTGCAAGGGATTCTGGGTAACAGACCCTGGTGGGAAGCAGTCAAGTCACCCCATCCTGGATTCCCCTGGGTGTCTACTTTTCAAAAATGTATAGGTTTGCGAGGTTTCCCAAGGTACCCGCAGAGGTAGGTTTCAAAAACTACAGCTAGTCATTTTTCCAAAAAAGGGTCATTTTTCACTGCGAAAATGAGGTGTGACCAGGTTGCGTTTTGCGCCGTTTCCTGTCGCGGGCACTAGGCCGACCCACACAAGTGAGGTACCGTTTTTCTCGTAAGACTTTGGGGAACGCGGGGTGGGTGGAAATTTGTGGATCCACGCAGATTCCGGAACTTTCCACGACAGAAATATGGGGAAAATGTGTTTTTTTTGACAATTTTTTAGGTTTGCAAGGGATTCTGGGTAACAGACCCTGGTGGGAGGCAGTCAAGTCACCCCATCCTGGATTCTCCTGGGTGTCTACTTTTCAAAAATGTATAGGTTTGCTAGGTTTCCCAAGGTGCCCGCAGAGCTAGGGTTCAAAAACTACAGCTAGTCATTTTTCCAAAAAAGGGTCATTTTTCACTGTGAAATTGAGGTGTGACCAGGTTGCGTTTTGCGCCGTTTCCTGTCGCGGGCACTAGGCCGACCCACACAAGTGAGGTACCGTTTTTCTCGTAAGACTTTGGGAAATGCAGGGTGGGTGGAAATTTGTGGATCCACGCAGATTCCGGAACTTTCCACGACAGAAATGTGGGGAAAATGTGTTTTTTTTGACAATTTTTCAGGTTTGCAAGGGATTCTGGGTAACAGACCCTGGTGGGAAGCAGTCAAGTCACCCCATCCTGGATTCCCCTGGGTGTCTACTTTTCAAAAATGTATAGGTTTGCTAGGTTTCCCAAGGTGCCCGCAGAGCTAGGGTTCAAAAACTACAGCTAGTCATTTTTCAAAAAAAGGGTCATTTTTCACTGCGAAATTGAGGTGTGACCAGGTTGCGTTTTGCACCGTTTCCTGTCGCGGGCACTAGGCCGACCCACACAAGTGAGGTACTGTTTTTCTCGTAAGCCTTTGGGGAACGCGGGGTGGGTGGAAATTTGTGGATCCACGCAGATTCGGGAACTTTCCACGACAGAAATGTGGGGAAAATGTGTTTTTTTGACAATTTTTTAGGTTTGCAAGGGATTCTGGGTAACAGACCCTGGTGGGAGGCAGTCAAGTCACCCCATCCTGGATTCCCCTGGGTGTCTACTTTTCAAAAATGTATAGGTTTGCTAGGTTTCCCAAGGTGCCCGCAGAGCTAGGGTTCAAAAACTACAGCTAGTCATTTTTCCAAAAAAGGGTCATTTTTCACTGCGAAATTGAGGTGTGACCAGGTTGCATTTTGCGCCGTTTCCTGTCGCGGGCACTAGGCCGACCCACACAAGTGAGGTACCATTTTTCTCGTAAGACTTTGGGGAACGCGGGGTGGGTGGAAATTTGTGGATCCACGCAGATTCCGGAACTTTCCACGACAGAGATGTGGGGAAAATGTGTTTTTTTTGACAATTTTTTAGGTTTGCAAGGGATTCTGGGTAACAGACCCTGGTGGGAGGCAGTCAAGTCACCCCATCCTGGATTCCCCTGGGTGTCTACTTTTCAAAAATGTATAGGTTTGCTAGGTTTCCCAAGGTGCCCGCAGAGGTAGGTTTCAAAAACTACAGCTAGTCATTTTTCCAAAAAAGGGTCATTTTTCACTGCGAAATTGAGGTGTGACCAGGTTGCGTTTTGTGCCGTTTCCTGTCACGGGCACTAGGCCGACCCACACAAGTGAGGTACCGTTTTTCTCGTACGACTTTGGGGAACGCGGGGTGAGTGGAAATTTGTGGATCCACGCAGATTCCGGAACTTTCCACGACAGAAATGTGGGGAAAATGTGTTTTTTTGGATAATTTTTTAGGTTTGCAAGGGATTCTGGGTAACAGACCCTGGTGGGAGGCAGTCAAGTCACCCCATCCTGGATTCCCCTGGGAATCTAGTTTTCAAAAATGTATAGGTTTGCTAGGTTTCCCAAGGTGCCCGCAGAGCTAGGGTTCACAAACTACAGCTAGTCATTTTTCCAAAAAAGGGTCATTTTTTACTGCGAAATTGAGGTGTGACCAGGTTGCGTTTTGCGCCGTTTCCTGTCGCGGGCACTAGGCCGACCCACACAAGTGAGGTACCGTTTTTCTCGTAAGACTTTGGGGAACGCGGGGTGGGTGGAAATTTGTGGATCCACGCAGATTCCGGAACTTCCCACGACAGAAATGTGTGGAAAATGTGTTTCTTTTGACAATTTTTTAGGTTTGCAAGGGATTCTGGGTAACAGACCCTGGTGGGAGGCAGTCAAGTCACCCCATCCTCGATTCCCCTGGGTGTCTATTTTTCACAAATGTATAGGTTTGCTAGGTTTCCCAAGGTGCCCGCAGAGCTAGGGTTCACAATCTACAGCTAGTCATTTTTCCAAAAAAGGGTCATTTTTCACTGCGAAATTGAGGAGTGACCAGGTTGCGTTTTGCGCCGTTTCCTGTCGCGGGCACTAGGCCGACCCACACAAGTGAGGTACCGTTTTTCTCGTAAGACTTTGGGGAACGCGGGGTGGGTGGAAATTTGTGGATCCACGCAGATTCCGGAACTTTCCACGACAGAAATATGGGGAAAATGTGTTTTTTTTGACAATTTTTTAGGTTTGCAAGGGATTCTGGGTAACAGACCCTGGTGGGAGGCAGTCAAGTCACCCCATCCTGGATTCTCCTGGGTGTCTACTTTTCAAAAATGTATAGGTTTGCTAGGTTTCCCAAGGTGCCCGCAGCGCTAGGGTTCAAAAACTACAGCTAGTCATTTTTCCAAAAAAGGGTCATTTTTCACTGTGAAATTGAGGTGTGACCAGGTTGCGTTTTGCGCCGTTTCCTGTCGCGTGCACTAGGCCGACCCACACAAGTGAGGTACCGTTTTTCTCGTAAGACTTTGGGGAACGCGGGGTGGGTGGAAATTTGTGGATCCACGGAGATTCCGGAACTTTCCACGACAGAAATATGGGGAAAATGTGTTTTTTTTGACAATTTTTTAGGTTTGCAAGGGATTCTGGGTAACAGACCCTGGTGGGAGGCAGTCAAGTCACCCCATCCTGGATTCCCCTGGGTGTCTACTTTTCAAAAATGTATAGGTTTGCTAGGTTTCCCAAGGTGCCCGCAGAGCTAGGGTTCAAAAACTACAGCTAGTCATTTTTCCAAAAAAGGGTCATTTTTCACTGTGAAATTGAGGTGTGACCAGGTTGCGTTTTGCGCCGTTTCCTGTCGCGGGCACTAGGCCGACCCACACAAGTGAGGTACCGTTTTTCTCGTAAGACTTTGGGAAACGCAGGGTGGGTGGAAATTTGTGGATCCACGCAGATTCCGGAACTTTCCACGACAGAAATGTGGGGAAAATGTGTTTTTTTGACAATTTTTTAGGTTTGCAAGGGATTCTGGGTAACAGACCCTGGTGGGAAGCAGTCAAGTCACCCCATCCTGGATTCCCCTGGGTGTCTACTTTTCAAAAATGTATAGGTTTGCTAGGTTTCCCAAGGTGCCCGCAGAGCTAGGGTTCAAAAACTACAGCTAGTCATTTTTCCAAAAAAGGGTCATTTTTCACTGCGAAATTGAGGTGTGACCAGGTTGCATTTTGCGCCGTTTCCTGTCGCGGGCACTAGGCCGACCCACACAAGTGAGGTACCATTTTTCTCGTAAGACTTTGGGGAACGCGGGGTGGGTGGAAATTTGTGGATCCACGCAGATTCCGGAACTTTCCACGACAGAAATGTGGGGAAAATGTGTTTTTTTTGACAATTTTTTAGGTTTGCAAGGGATTCTGGGTAACAGACCCTGGTGGGAGGCAGTCAAGTCACCCCATCCTGGATTCCCCTGGGTGTCTACTTTTCAAAAATGTATAGGTTTGCTAGGTTTCCCAAGGTGCCCGCAGAGGTAGGTTTCAAAAACTACAGCTAGTCATTTTTCCAAAAAAGGGTCATTTTTCACTGCGAAATTGAGGTGTGACCAGGTTGCGTTTTGTGCCGTTTCCTGTCACGGGCACTAGGCCGACCCACACAAGTGAGGTACCGTTTTTCTCGTACGACTTTGGGGAACGCGGGGTGAGTGGAAATTTGTGGATCCACGCAGATTCCGGAACTTTCCACGACAGAAATGTGGGGAAAATGTGTTTTTTTGGACAATTTTTTAGGTTTGCAAGGGATTCTGGGTAACAGACCCTGGTGGGAGGCAGTCAAGTCACCCCATCCTGGATTCCGCTGGGAATCTAGTTTTCAAAAATGTATAGGTTTGCTAGGTTTCCCAAGGTGCCCGCAGAGCTAGGGTTCACAAACTACAGCTAGTCATTTTTCCAAAAAAGGGTCATTTTTTACTGCGAAATTGAGGTGTGACCAGGTTGCGTTTTGCGCCGTTTCCTGTCGCGGGCACTAGGCCGACCCACACAAGTGAGGTACCGTTTTTCTCGTAAGACTTTGGGGAACGCGGGGTGGGTGGAAATTTGTGGATCCACGCAGATTCCGGAACTTCCCACGACAGAAATGTGTGGAAAATGTGTTTCTTTTGACAATTTTTTAGGTTTGCAAGGGATTCTGGGTAACAGACCCTGGTGGGAGGCAGTCAAGTCACCCCATCCTCGATTCCCCTGGGTGTCTATTTTTCACAAATGTATAGGTTTGCTAGGTTTCCCAAGGTGCCCGCAGAGCTAGGGTTCACAATCTACAGCTAGTCATTTTTCCAAAAAAGGGTCATTTTTCACTGCGAAATTGAGGAGTGACCAGGTTGCGTTTTGCGCCGTTTCCTGTCGCGGGCACTAGGCCGACCCACACAAGTGAGGTACCGTTTTTCTCGTAAGACTTTGGGGAACGCGGGGTGGGTGGAAATTTGTGGATCCACGCAGATTCCGGAACTTTCCACGACAGAAATATGGGGAAAATGTGTTTTTTTTGACAATTTTTTAGGTTTGCAAGGGATTCTGGGTAACAGACCCTGGTGGGAGGCAGTCAAGTCACCCCATCCTGGATTCTCCTGGGTGTCTACTTTTCAAAAATGTATAGGTTTGCTAGGTTTCCCAAGGTGCCCGCAGCGCTAGGGTTCAAAAACTACAGCTAGTCATTTTTCCAAAAAAGGGTCATTTTTCACTGTGAAATTGAGGTGTGACCAGGTTGCGTTTTGCGCCGTTTCCTGTCGCGTGCACTAGGCCGACCCACACAAGTGAGGTACCGTTTTTCTCGTAAGACTTTGGGGAACGCGGGGTGGGTGGAAATTTGTGGATCCACGGAGATTCCGGAACTTTCCACGACAGAAATATGGGGAAAATGTGTTTTTTTTGACAATTTTTTAGGTTTGCAAGGGATTCTGGGTAACAGACCCTGGTGGGAGGCAGTCAAGTCACCCCATCCTGGATTCCCCTGGGTGTCTACTTTTCAAAAATGTATAGGTTTGCTAGGTTTCCCAAGGTGCCCGCAGAGCTAGGGTTCAAAAACTACAGCTAGTCATTTTTCCAAAAAAGGGTCATTTTTCACTGTGAAATTGAGGTGTGACCAGGTTGCGTTTTGCGCCGTTTCCTGTCGCGGGCACTAGGCCGACCCACACAAGTGAGGTACCGTTTTTCTCGTAAGACTTTGGGAAACGCAGGGTGGGTGGAAATTTGTGGATCCACGCAGATTCCGGAACTTTCCACGACAGAAATGTGGGGAAAATGTGTTTTTTTGACAATTTTTTAGGTTTGCAAGGGATTCTGGGTAACAGACCCTGGTGGGAAGCAGTCAAGTCACCCCATCCTGGATTCCCCTGGGTGTCTACTTTTCAAAAATGTATAGGTTTGCTAGGTTTCCCAAGGTGCCCGCAGAGCTAGGGTTCAAAAACTACAGCTAGTCATTTTTCAAAAAAAGGGTCATTTTTCACTGCGAACTTGAGGTGTGACCAGGTTGCGTTTTGCACCGTTTCCTGTCGCGGGCACTAGGCCGACCCACACAAGTGAGGTACTGTTTTTCTCGTAAGCCTTTGGGGAACGCGGGGTGGGTGGAAATTTGTGGATCCACGCAGATTCGGGAACTTTCCACGACAGAAATGTGGGGAAAATGTGTTTTTTTGACAATTTTTTAGGTTTGCAAGGGATTCTGGGTAACAGACCCTGGTGGGAGGCAGTCAAGTCACCCCATCCTGGATTCCCCTGGGTGTCTACTTTTCAAAAATGTATAGGTTTGCTAGGTTTCCCAAGGTGCCCGCAGAGCTAGGGTTCAAAAACTACAGCTAGTCATTTTTCCAAAAAAGGGTCATTTTTCACTGCGAAATTGAGGTGTGACCAGGTTGCATTTTGCGCCGTTTCCTGTCGCGGGCACTAGGCCGACCCACACAAGTGAGGTACCATTTTTCTCGTAAGACTTTGGGGAACGCGGGGTGGGTAGAAATTTGTGGATCCACGCAGATTCCGGAACTTTCCACGACAGAAATGTGGGGAAAATGTGTTTTTTTTGACAATTTTTTAGGTTTGCAAGGGATTCTGGGTAACAGACCCTGGTGGGAGGCAGTCAAGTCATCCCATCCTGGATTCCCCTGGGTGTCTAGTTTTCAAAAATGTATAGGTTTGCTAGGTTTCCCAAGGTGCCCGCAGAGCTAGGGTTCAAAAACTACAGCTAGTCATTTTTCCAAAAAAGGGTAATTTTTCACTGCGAAATTGAGGTGTGACCAGGTTGCGTTTTGCGCCCTTTCCTGTCGCGGGCACTAGGCCGACCCACACAAGTGAGGTACCATTTTTCTCGTAAGACTTTGGGGAACGCGGGGTGGGTGGAAATTTGTGGATCCACGCAGATTCCGGAACTTTCCACGACAGAAATGTGGGGAAAATGTGTTTTTTTTGACAATTTTTTAGGTTTGCAAGGGATTCTGGGTAACAGACCCTGGTGGGAGGCAGTCAAGTCACCCCATCCTGGATTCCCCTGGGTGTCTACTTTTCAAAAATGTATAGGTTTGCTAGGTTTCCCAAGGTGCCCGCAGAGGTAGGTTTCAAAAACTACAGCTAGTCATTTTTCCAAAAAAGGGTCATTTTTCACTGCGAAATTGAGGTGTGACCAGGTTGCGTTTTGTGCCGTTTCCTGTCGCGGGCACTAGGCCGACCCACACAAGTGAGGTACCGTTTTTCTCGTACGACTTTGGGGAACGCGGGGTGAGTGGAAATTTGTGGATCCACGCAGATTCCGGAACTTTCCACGACAGAAATGTGGGGAAAATGTGTTTTTTTTGACAATTTTTTAGGTTTGCAAGGGATTCTGGGTAACAGACCCTGGTGGGAGGCAGTCAAGTCACCCCATCCTGGATTCCCCTGGGAATCTAGTTTTCAAAAATGTATAGGTTTGCTAGGTTTCCCAAGGTGCCCGCAGAGCTAGGGTTCACAAACTACAGCTAGTCATTTTTCCAAAAAAGGGTCATTTTTTACTGCGAAATCGAGGTGTGACCAGGTTGCGTTTTGCGCCGTTTCCTGTCGCGGGCACTAGGCCGACCCACACAAGTGAGGTACTGTTTTTCTCGTAAGACTTTGGGGAACGCGGGGTGGGTGGAAATTTGTGGATCCACGCAGATTCCGGAACTTCCCACGACAGAAATGTGTGGAAAATGTGTTTCTTTTGACAATTTTTTAGGTTTGCAAGGGATTCTGGGTAACAGACCCTGGTGGGAGGCAGTCAAGTCACCCCATCCTCGATTCCCCTGGGTGTCTATTTTTCACAAATGTATAGGTTTGCTAGGTTTCCCAAGGTGCCCGCAGAGCTAGGGTTCACAATCTACAGCTAGTCATTTTTCCAAAAAAGGGTCATTTTTCACTGCGAAATTGAGGAGTGACCAGGTTGCGTTTTGCGCCGTTTCCTGTCGCGGGCACTAGGCCGACCCACACAAGTGAGGTACCGTTTTTCTCGTAAGACTTTGGGGAACGCGGGGTGGGTGGAAATTTGTGGATCCACGCAGATTCCGGAACTTTCCACGACAGAAATATGGGGAAAATGTGTTTTTTTTGACAATTTTTTAGGTTTGCAAGGGATTCTGGGTAACAGACCCTGGTGGGAGGCAGTCAAGTCACCCCATCCTGGATTCTCCTGGGTGTCTACTTTTCAAAAATGTATAGGTTTGCTAGGTTTCCCAAGGTGCCCGCAGAGCTAGGGTTCAAAAACTACAGCTAGTCATTTTTCCAAAAAAGGGTCATTTTTCACTGCGAAATTGAGGTGTGTTCAGGTTGCGTTTTGTGCCGTTTCCTGTCGCGGGCACTAGGCCGACCCACACAAGTGAGGTACCGTTTTTCTCGTAAGACTTTGGGGAACGCGGGGTGGGTGGAAATTTGTGGATCCACGCAGATTCCGGAACTTTCCACGACAGAAATGTGGGGAAAATGTGTTTTTTTTTGACAATTTTTTAGGTTTGCAAGGGATTCTTGGTAACGGACCCTGGTGGGAGGCAGTCAAGTCACCCCATCCTGGATTCCCCTGGGTGTCTAGTTTTCAAAAATGAATAGGTTTGCTAGGTTTCCCAAGGTGCCCGCAGAGCTAGGGTTCAAAAACTACAGCTAGTCATTTTTCCAAAAAAGGGTAATTTTTCACTGCGAAATTGAGGTGTGACCAGGTTGCGTTTTGCGCCGTTTCCTGTCGCGGGCACTAGGCCGACCCACACAAGTGAGGTACCGTTTTTCTCGTAAGACTTTGGGGAACGCGGGGTGGGTGGAAATTTGTGGATCCACGCAGATTCGGGAACTTTCCACGACAGAAATGTGTGGAAAATGTGTTTTTTTTGACAATTTTTTAGGTTTGCAAGGGATTCTGGGTAACAGACCCTGGTGGGAGGCAGTCAAGTCACCCCATCCTGGATTTCCCTGGGTGTCTACTTTTCAAAAATGTATAAGTTTGCTAGGTTTCCCAAGGTGCCCGCAGAGGTAGGGTTTAAAAACTACAGCTAGTCATTTTTCCAAAAAAGGGTCATTTTTCACTGCAAAATTGAGGTGTGACCAGGTTGCGTTTTGCGCCGTTTCCTGTCGCGGGCACTAGGCCGACCCACACAAGTGAGGTACCGTTTTTCTCGTAAGACTTTGGGGAACGCGGGGTGGGTGGAAATTTGTGGATCCACGCAGATTCCGGAACTTTCCATGACAGAAATGTGTGGAAAATGTGTTTTTTTTGACAATTTTTTAGGTCTGCAAGGGATTCTGGGTAACAGACCCTGGTGGGAGGCAGTCAAGTCACCCCATCCTCGATTCCCCTGGGTGTCTAGTTTTCAAAAATGTATAGGTTTGCTAGGTTTCCCAAGGTGCCCGCAGAGCTAGGGTTCAAAAACTACAGCTAGTCATTTTTCCAAAAAAGGGTCATTTTTCACTGTGAAATTGAGGTGTGACCAGGTTGCGTTTTGCGCCGTTTCCTGTCGCGTGCACTAGGCCGACCCACACAAGTGAGGTACCGTTTTTCTCGTAAGACTTTGGGGAACGCGGGGTGGGTGGAAATTTGTGGATCCACGGAGATTCCGGAACTTTCCACGACAGAAATATGGGGAAAATGTGTTTTTTTTGACAATTTTTTAGGTTTGCAAGGGATTCTGGGTAACAGACCCTGGTGGGAGGCAGTCAAGTCACCCCATCCTGGATTCCCCTGGGTGTCTAGTTTTCAAAAATGTATAGGTTTGCTAGGTTTCCCAAGGTGCCCGCAGAGCTAGGGTTCAAAAACTACAGCTAGTCATTTTTCCAAAAAAGGGTCATTTTTCACTGTGAAATTGAGGTGTGACCAGGTTGCGTTTTGCGCCGTTTCCTGTCGCGGGCACTAGGCCGACCCACACAAGTGAGGTACCGTTTTTCTCGTAAGACTTTGGGAAACGCAGGGTGGGTGGAAATTTGTGGATCCACGCAGATTCCGGAACTTTCCACGACAGAAATGTGGGGAAAATGTGTTTTTTTTGACAATTTTTTAGGTTTGCAAGGGATTCTGGGTAACAGACCCTGGTGGGAAGCAGTCAAGTCACCCCATCCTGGATTCCCCTGGGTGTCTACTTTTCAAAAATGTATAGGTTTGCTAGGTTTCCCAAGGTGCCCGCAGAGCTAGGGTTCAAAAACTACAGCTAGTCATTTTTCCAAAAAAGGGTCATTTTTCACTGCGAAATTGAGGTGTGACCAGGTTGCGTTTTGCACCGTTTCCTGTCGCGGGCACTAGGCCGACCCACACAAGTGAGGTACTGTTTTTCTCGTAAGCCTTTGGGGAACGCGGGGTGGGTGGAAATTTGTGGATCCACGCAGATTCGGGAACTTTCCACGACAGAAATGTGGGGAAAATGTGTTTTTTTGACAATTTTTTAGGTTTGCAAGGGATTCTGGGTAACAGACCCTGGTGGGAGGCAGTCAAGTCACCCCATCCTGGATTCCCCTGGGTGTCTACTTTTCAAAAATGTATAGGTTTGCTAGGTTTCCCAAGGTGCCCGCAGAGCTAGGGTTCAAAAACTACAGCCTGTCATTTTTCCAAAAAAGGGTCATTTTTCACTGCGAAATTGAGGTGTGACCAGGTTGCATTTTGCGCCGTTTCCTGTCGCGGGCACTAGGCCGACCCACACAAGTGAGGTACCATTTTTCTCGTAAGACTTTGGGGAACGCGGGGTGGGTGGAAATTTGTGGATCCACGCAGATTCCGGAACTTTCCACGACAGAAATGTGGGGAAAATGTGTTTTTTTTGACAATTTTTTAGGTTTGCAAGGGATTCTGGGTAACAGACCCTGGTGGGAGGCAGTCAAGTCACCCCATCCTGGATTCCCCTGGGTGTCTAGTTTTCAAAAATGTATAGGTTTGCTAGGTTTCCCAAGGTGCCCGCAGAGCTAGGGTTCAAAAACTACAGCTAGTCATTTTTCCAAAAAAGGGTAATTTTTCACTGCGAAATTGAGGTGTGACCAGGTTGCGTTTTGCGCCCTTTCCTGTCGCGGGCACTAGGCCGACCCACACAAGTGAGGTACCGTTTTTCTCGTAAGACTTTGGGGAACGCGGGGTGTGTGGAAATTTGTGGATCCACGCAGATTCCGGAACTTTCCACGACAGAAATGTGGGGAAAATGTGTTTTTTTTGACAATTTTTTAGGTTTGCAAGGGATTCTGGGTAACAGACCCTGGTGGGAGGCAGTCAAGTCACCCCATCCTGGATTCCCCTGGGTGTCTACTTTTCAAAAATGTATAGGTTTGCGAGGTTTCCCAAGGTACCCGCAGAGGTAGGTTTCAAAAACTACAGCTAGTCATTTTTCCAAAAAAGGGTCATTTTTCACTGCGAAAATGAGGTGTGACCAGGTTGCGTTTTGCGCCGTTTCCTGTCGCGGGCACTAGGCCGACCCACACAAGTGAGGTACCGTTTTTCTCGTAAGACTTTGGGGAACGCGGGGTGGGTGGAAATTTGTTGATCCACGCAGATTCCGGAACTTTCCACGACAGAAATGTGTGGAAAATGTGTTTTTTTGGACAATTTTTTAGGTTTGCAAGGGATTCTGGGTAACAGACCCTGGTGGGAGGCAGTCAAGTCACCCCATCCTGGATTCCCCTGGGAATCTAGTTTTCAAAAATGTATAGGTTTGCTAGGTTTCCCAAGGTGCCCGCAGAGCTAGGGTTCACAAACTACAGCTAGTCATTTTTCCAAAAAAGGGTCATTTTTTACTGCGAAATCGAGGTGTGACCAGGTTGCGTTTTGCGCCGTTTCCTGTCGCGGGCACTAGGCCGACCCACACAAGTGAGGTACCGTTTTTCTCGTAAGACTTTGGGGAACGCGGGGTGGGTGGAAATTTGTGGATCCACGCAGATTCCGGAACTTCCCACGACAGAAATGTGTGGAAAATGTGTTTCTTTTGACAATTTTTTAGGTTTGCAAGGGATTCTGGGTAACAGACCCTGGTGGGAGGCAGTCAAGTCACCCCATCCTCGATTCCCCTGGGTGTCTATTTTTCACAAATGTATAGGTTTGCTAGGTTTCCCAAGGTGCCCGCAGAGCTAGGGTTCACAATCTACAGCTAGTCATTTTTCCAAAAAAGGGTCATTTTTCACTGCGAAATTGAGGAGTGACCAGGTTGCGTTTTGCGCCGTTTCCTGTCGCGGGCACTAGGCCGACCCACACAAGTGAGGTACCGTTTTTCTCGTAAGACTTTGGGGAACGCGGGGTGGGTGGTAATTTGTGGATCCACGCAGATTCCGGAACTTTCCACGACAGAAATATGGGGAAAATGTGTTTTTTTTGACAATTTTTTAGGTTTGCAAGGGATTCTGGGTAACAGACCCTGGTGGGAGGCAGTCAAGTCACCCCATCCTGGATTCTCCTGGGTGTCTACTTTTCAAAAATGTATAGGTTTGCTAGGTTTCCCAAGGTGCCCGCAGAGCTAGGGTTCAAAAACTACAGCTAGTCATTTTTCCAAAAAAGGGTCATTTTTCACTGCGAAATTGAGGTGTGTTCAGGTTGCGTTTTGTGCCGTTTCCTGTCGCGGGCACTAGGCCGACCCACACAAGTGAGGTACCGTTTTTCTCGTAAGACTTTGGGGAACGCGGGGTGGGTGGAAATTTGTGGATCCACGCAGATTCCGGAACTTTCCACGACAGAAATGTGGGGAAAATGTGTTTTTTTTTGACAATTTTTTAGGTTTGCAAGGGATTCTGGGTAACGGACCCTGGTGGGAGGCAGTCAAGTCACCCCATCCTGGATTCCCCTGGGTGTCTAGTTTTCAAAAATGAATAGGTTTGCTAGGTTTCCCAAGGTGCCCGCAGAGCTAGGGTTCAAAAACTACAGCTAGTCATTTTTCCAAAAAAGGGTAATTTTTCACTGCGAAATTGAGGTGTGACCAGGTTGCGTTTTGCGCCCTTTCCTGTCGCGGGCACTAGGCCGACCCACACAAGTGAGGTACCGTTTTTCTCGTAAGACTTTGGGGAACGCGGGGTGGGTGGAAATTTGTGGATCCACGGAGATTCCGGAACTTTCCACGACAGAAATATGGGGAAAATGTGTTTTTTTTGACAATTTTTTAGGTTTGCAAGGGATTCTGGGTAACAGACCCTGGTGGGAGGCAGTCAAGTCACCCCATCCTGGATTCCCCTGGGTGTCTACTTTTCAAAAATGTATAGGTTTGCTAGGTTTCCCAAGGTGCCCGCAGAGCTAGGGTTCAAAAACTACAGCTAGTCATTTTTCCAAAAAAGGGTCATTTTTCACTGTGAAATTGAGGTGTGACCAGGTTGCGTTTTGCGCCGTTTCCTGTCGCGGGCACTAGGCCGACCCACACAAGTGAGGTACCGTTTTTCTCGTAAGACTTTGGGAAACGCAGGGTGGGTGGAAATTTGTGGATCCACGCAGATTCCGGAACTTTCCACGACAGAAATGTGGGGAAAATGTGTTTTTTTTGACAATTTTTTAGGTTTGCAAGGGATTCTGGGTAACAGACCCTGGTGGGAAGCAGTCAAGTCACCCCATCCTGGATTCCCTTGGGTGTCTACTTTTCAAAAATGTATAGGTTTGCTAGGTTTCCCAAGGTGCCCGCAGAGCTAGGGTTCAAAAACTACAGCTAGTCATTTTTCCAAAAAAGGGTCATTTTTCACTGCGAAATTGAGGTGTGACCAGGTTGCGTTTTGCACCGTTTCCTGTCGCGGGCACTAGGCCGACCCACACAAGTGAGGTACTGTTTTTCTCGTAAGCCTTTGGGGAACGCGGGGTGGGTGGAAATTTGTGGATCCACGCAGATTCCGGAACTTTCCACGACAGAAATGTGGGGAAAATGTGTTTTTTTGGACAATTTTTTAGGTTTGCAAGGGATTCTGGGTAACAGACCCTGGTGGGAGGCAGTCAAGTCACCCCATCCTGGATTCCCCTGGGTGTCTAGTTTTCAAAAATGTATAGGTTTGCTAGGTTTCCCAAGGTGCCCGCAGAGCTAGGGTTCAAAAACTACAGCTAGTCATTTTTCCAAAAAAGGGTAATTTTTCACTGCGAAATTGAGGTGTGACCAGGTTGCGTTTTGCGCCCTTTCCTGTCGCGGGCACTAGGCCGACCCACACAAGTGAGGTACCGTTTTTCTCGTAAGACTTTGGGGAACGCGGGGTGTGTGGAAATTTGTGGATCCACGCAGATTCCGGAACTTTCCACGACAGAAATGTGGGGAAAATGTGTTTTTTTTGACAATTTTTTAGGTTTGCAAGGGATTCTGGGTAACAGACCCTGGTGGGAGGCAGTCAAGTCACCCCATCCTGGATTCCCCTGGGTGTCTACTTTTCAAAAATGTATAGGTTTGCGAGGTTTCCCAAGGTACCCGCAGAGGTAGGTTTCAAAAACTACAGCTAGTAATTTTTCCAAAAAAGGGTCATTTTTCACTGCGAAAATGAGGTGTGACCAGGTTGCGTTTTGCGCCGTTTCCTGTCGCGGGCACTAGGCCGACCCACACAAGTGAGGTACCGTTTTTCTCGTAAGACTTTGGGGAACGCGGGGTGGGTGGAAATTTGTGGATCCACGCAGATTCCGGAACTTTCCACGACAGAAATGTGTGGAAAATGTGTTTTTTTTGACAATTTTTTAGGTTTGCAAGGGATTCTGGGTAACAGACCCTGGTGGGAGGCAGTCAAGTCACCCCATCCTGGATTTCCCTGGGTGTCTACTGTTCAAAAATGTATAAGTTTGCTAGGTTTCCCAAGGTGCCCGCAGAGGTAGGGTTTAAAAACTACAGCTAGTCATTTTTCCAAAAAAGGGTCATTTTTCACTGCAAAATTGAGGTGTGACCAGGTTGCGTTTTGCGCCGTTTCCTGTCGCGGGCACTAGGCCGACCCACACAAGTGAGGTACCGTTTTTCTCGTAAGACTTTGGGGAACGCGGGGTGGGTGGAAATTTGTGGATCCACGCAGATTCCGGAACTTTCCATGACAGAAATGTGTGGAAAATGTGTTTTTTTTGACAATTTTTTAGGTCTGCAAGGGATTCTGGGTAACAGACCCTGGTGGGAGGCAGTCAAGTCACCCCATCCTCGATTCCCCTGGGTGTCTAGTTTTCAAAAATGTATAGGTTTGCTAGGTTTCCCAAGGTGCCCGCAGAGCTAGGGTTCAAAAACTACAGCTAGTCATTTTTCCAAAAAAGGGTCATTTTTCACTGTGAAATTGAGGTGTGACCAGGTTGCGTTTTGCGCCGTTTCCTGTCGCGTGCACTAGGCCGACCCACACAAGTGAGGTACCGTTTTTCTCGTAAGACTTTGGGGAACGCGGGGTGGGTGGAAATTTGTGGATCCACGGAGATTCCGGAACTTTCCACGACAGAAATATGGGGAAAATGTGTTTTTTTTGACAATTTTTTAGGTTTGCAAGGGATTCTGGGTAACAGACCCTGGTGGGAGGCAGTCAAGTCACCCCATCCTGGATTCCCCTGGGTGTCTACTTTTCAAAAATGTATAGGTTTGCTAGGTTTCCCAAGGTGCCCGCAGAGCTAGGGTTCAAAAACTACAGCTAGTCATTTTTCCAAAAAAGGGTCATTTTTCACTGTGAAATTGAGGTGTGACCAGGTTGCGTTTTGCGCCGTTTCCTGTCGCGGGCACTAGGCCGACCCACACAAGTGAGGTACCGTTTTTCTCGTAAGACTTTGGGAAACGCAGGGTGGGTGGAAATTTGTGGATCCACGCAGATTCCGGAACTTTCCACGACAGAAATGTGGGGAAAATGTGTTTTTTTTGACAATTTTTTAGGTTTGCAAGGGATTCTGGGTAACAGACCCTGGTGGGAAGCAGTCAAGTCACCCCATCCTGGATTCCCCTGGGTGTCTACTTTTCAAAAATGTATAGGTTTGCTAGGTTTCCCAAGGTGCCCGCAGAGCTAGGGTTCAAAAACTACAGCTAGTCATTTTTCCAAAAAAGGGTCATTTTTCACTGCGAAATTGAGGTGTGACCAGGTTGCGTTTTGCACCGTTTCCTGTCGCGGGCACTAGGCCGACCCACACAAGTGAGGTACTGTTTTTCTCGTAAGCCTTTGGGGAACGCGGGGTGGGTGGAAATTTGTGGATCCACGCAGATTCGGGAACTTTCCACGACAGAAATGTGGGGAAAATGTGTTTTTTTGACAATTTTTTAGGTTTGCAAGGGATTCTGGGTAACAGACCCTGGTGGGAGGCAGTCAAGTCACCCCATCCTGGATTCCCCTGGGTGTCTACTTTTCAAAAATGTATAGGTTTGCTAGGTTTCCCAAGGTGCCCGCAGAGCTAGGGTTCAAAAACTACAGCTAGTCATTTTTCCAAAAAAGGGTCATTTTTCACTGCGAAATTGAGGTGTGACCAGGTTGCGTTTTGCGCCCTTTCCTGTCGCGGGCACTAGGCCGACCCACACAAGTGAGGTACCGTTTTTCTCGTAAGACTTTGGGGAACGCGGGGTGTGTGGAAATTTGTGGATCCACGCAGATTCCGGAACTTTCCACGACAGAAATGTGGGGAAAATGTGTTTTTTTTGACAATTTTTTAGGTTTGCAAGGGATTCTGGGTAACAGACCCTGGTGGGAGGCAGTCAAGTCACCCCATCCTGGATTCCCCTGGGTGTCTACTTTTCAAAAATGTATAGGTTTGCGAGGTTTCCCAAGGTACCCGCAGAGGTAGGTTTCAAAAACTACAGCTAGTCATTTTTCCAAAAAAGGGTCATTTTTCACTGCGAAAATGAGGTGTGACCAGGTTGCGTTTTGCGCCGTTTCCTGTCGCGGGCACTAGGCTGACCCACACAAGTGAGGTACCGTTTTTCTCGTAAGACTTTGGGGAACGCGGGGTGGGTGGAAATTTGTGGATCCACGCAGATTCCGGAACTTTCCACGACAGAAATATGGGGAAAATGTGTTTTTTTTGACAATTTTTTAGGTTTGCAAGGGATTCTGGGTAACAGACCCTGGTGGGAGGCAGTCAAGTCACCCCATCCTGGATTCTCCTGGGTGTCTACTTTTCAAAAATGTATAGGTTTGCTAGGTTTCCCAAGGTGCCCGCAGAGCTAGGGTTCAAAAACTACAGCTAGTCATTTTTCCAAAAAAGGGTCATTTTTCACTGTGAAATTGAGGTGTGACCAGGTTGCGTTTTGCGCCGTTTCCTGTCGCGTGCACTAGGCCGACCCACACAAGTGAGGTACCGTTTTTCTCGTAAGACTTTGGGGAACGCGGGGTGGGTGGAAATTTGTGGATCCACGGAGATTCCGGAACTTTCCACGACAGAAATATGGGGAAAATGTGTTTTTTTTGACAATTTTTTAGGTTTGCAAGGGATTCTGGGTAACAGACCCTGGTGGGAGGCAGTCAAGTCACCCCATCCTGGATTCCCCTGGGTGTCTACTTTTCAAAAATGTATAGGTTTGCTAGGTTTCCCAAGGTGCCCGCAGAGCTAGGTTTCAAAAACTACAGCTAGTCATTTTTCCAAAAAAGGGTCATTTTTCACTGTGAAATTGAGGTGTGACCAGGTTGCGTTTTGCGCCGTTTCCTGTCGCGGGCACTAGGCCGACCCACACAAGTGAGGTACCGTTTTTCTCGTAAGACTTTGGGAAACGCAGGGTGGGTGGAAATTTGTGGATCCACGCAGATTCCGGAACTTTCCACGACAGAAATGTGGGGAAAATGTGTTTTTTTTGACAATTTTTTAGGTTTGCAAGGGATTCTGGGTAACAGACCCTGGTGGGAAGCAGTCAAGTCACCCCATCCTGGATTCCCCTGGGTGTCTACTTTTCAAAAATGTATAGGTTTGCTAGGTTTCCCAAGGTGCCCGCAGAGCTAGGGTTCAAAAACTACAGCTAGTCATTTTTCAAAAAAAGGGTCATTTTTCACTGCGAAATTGAGGTGTGACCAGGTTGCGTTTTGCACCGTTTCCTGTCGCGGGCACTAGGCCGACCCACACAAGTGAGGTACTGTTTTTCTCGTAAGCCTTTGGGGAACGCGGGGTGGGTGGAAATTTGTGGATCCACGCAGATTCGGGAACTTTCCACGACAGAAATGTGGGGAAAATGTGTTTTTTTGACAATTTTTTAGGTTTGCAAGGGATTCTGGGTAACAGACCCTGGTGGGAGGCAGTCAAGTCACCCCATCCTGGATTCCCCTGGGTGTCTACTTTTCAAAAATGTATAGGTTTGCTAGGTTTCCCAAGGTGCCCGCAGAGCTAGGGTTCAAAAACTACAGCTAGTCATTTTTCCAAAAAAGGGTCATTTTTCACTGCGAAATTGAGGTGTGACCAGGTTGCATTTTGCGCCGTTTCCTGTCGCGGGCACTAGGCCGACCCACACAAGTGAGGTACCATTTTTCTCGTAAGACTTCGGGGAACGCGGGGTGGGTGGAAATTTGTGGATCCACGCAGATTCCGGAACTTTCCACGACAGAAATGTGGGGAAAATGTGTTTTTTTTGACAATTTTTTAGGTTTGCAAGGGATTCTGGGTAACAGACCCTGGTGGGAGGCAGTCAAGTCATCCCATCCTGGATTCCCCTGGGTGTCTAGTTTTCAAAAATGTATAGGTTTGCTAGGTTTCCCAAGGTGCCCGCAGAGCTAGGGTTCAAAAACTACAGCTAGTCATTTTTCCAAAAAAGGGTAATTTTTCACTGCGAAATTGAGGTGTGACCAGGTTGCGTTTTGCGCCCTTTCCTGTCGCGGGCACTAGGCCGACCCACACAAGTGAGGTACCATTTTTCTCGTAAGACTTTGGGGAACGCGGGGTGGGTGGAAATTTGTGGATCCACGCAGATTCCGGAACTTTCCACGACAGAAATGTGGGGAAAATGTGTTTTTTTTGACAATTTTTTAGGTTTGCAAGGGATTCTGGGTAACAGACCCTGGTGGGAGGCAGTCAAGTCACCCCATCCTGGATTCTCCTGGGTGTCTACTTTTCAAAAATGTATAGGTTTGCTAGGTTTCCCAAGGTGCCCGCAGAGGTAGGTTTCAAAAACTACAGCTAGTCATTTTTCCAAAAAAGGGTCATTTTTCACTGCGAAATTGAGGTGTGACCAGGTTGCGTTTTGTGCCGTTTCCTGTCGCGGGCACTAGGCCGACCCACACAAGTGAGGTACCGTTTTTCTCGTACGACTTTGGGGAACGCGGGGTGAGTGGAAATTTGTGGATCCACGCAGATTCCGGAACTTTCCACGACAGAAATGTGGGGAAAATGTGTTTTTTTTGACAATTTTTTAGGTTTGCAAGGGATTCTGGGTAACAGACCCTGGTGGGAGGCAGTCAAGTCACCCCATCCTGGATTCCCCTGGGAATCTAGTTTTCAAAAATGTATAGGTTTGCTAGGTTTCCCAAGGTGCCCGCAGAGCTAGGGTTCACAAACTACAGCTAGTCATTTTTCCAAAAAAGGGTCATTTTTTACTGCGAAATCGAGGTGTGACCAGGTTGCGTTTTGCGCCGTTTCCTGTCGCGGGCACTAGGCCGACCCACACAAGTGAGGTACCGTTTTTCTCGTAAGACTTTGGGGAACGCGGGGTGGGTGGAAATTTGTGGATCCACGCAGATTCCGGAACTTCCCACGACAGAAATGTGTGGAAAATGTGTTTCTTTTGACAATTTTTTAGGTTTGCAAGGGATTCTGGGTAACAGACCCTGGTGGGAGGCAGTCAAGTCACCCCATCCTCGATTCCCCTGGGTGTCTATTTTTCACAAATGTATAGGTTTGCTAGGTTTCCCAAGGTGCCCGCAGAGCTAGGGTTCACAATCTACAGCTAGTCATTTTTCCAAAAAAGGGTCATTTTTCACTGCGAAATTGAGGAGTGACCAGGTTGCGTTTTGCGCCGTTTCCTGTCGCGGGCACTAGGCCGACCCACACAAGTGAGGTACCGTTTTTCTCGTAAGACTTTGGGGAACGCGGGGTGGGTGGAAATTTGTGGATCCACGCAGATTCCGGAACTTTCCACGACAGAAATATGGGGAAAATGTGTTTTTTTTGACAATTTTTTAGGTTTGCAAGGGATTCTGGGTAACAGACCCTGGTGGGAGGCAGTCAAGTCACCCCATCCTGGATTCTCCTGGGTGTCTACTTTTCAAAAATGTATAGGTTTGCTAGGTTTCCCAAGGTGCCCGCAGAGCTAGGGTTCAAAAACTACAGCTAGTCATTTTTCCAAAAAAGGGTCATTTTTCACTGCGAAATTGAGGTGTGTTCAGGTTGCGTTTTGTGCCGTTTCCTGTCGCGGGCACTAGGCCGACCCACACAAGTGAGGTACCGTTTTTCTCGTAAGACTTTGGGGAACGCGGGGTGGGTGGAAATTTGTGGATCCACGCAGATTCCGGAACTTTCCACGACAGAAATGTGGGGAAAATGTGTTTTTTTTTGACAATTTTTTAGGTTTGCAAGGGATTCTGGGTAACGGACCCTGGTGGGAGGCAGTCAAGTCACCCCATCCTGGATTCCCCTGGGTGTCTAGTTTTCAAAAATGAATAGGTTTGCTAGGTTTCCCAAGGTGCCCGCAGAGCTAGGGTTCAAAAACTACAGCTAGTCATTTTTCCAAAAAAGGGTAATTTTTCACTGCGAAATTGAGGTGTGACCAGGTTGCGTTTTGCGCCCTTTCCTGTCGCGGGCACTAGGCCGACCCACACAAGTGAGGTACCGTTTTTCTCGTAAGACTTTGGGGAACGCGGGGTGTGTGGAAATTTGTGGATCCACGCAGATTCCGGAACTTTCCACGACAGAAATGTGGGGAAAATGTGTTTTTTTTGACAATTTTTTAGGTTTGCAAGGGATTCTGGGTAACAGACCCTGGTGGGAGGCAGTCAAGTCACCCCATCCTGGATTCCCCTGGGTGTCTACTTTTCAAAAATGTATAGGTTTGCGAGGTTTCCCAAGGTACCCGCAGAGGTAGGTTTCAAAAACTACAGCTAGTCATTTTTCCAAAAAAGGGTCATTTTTCACTGCGAAAATGAGGTGTGACCAGGTTGCGTTTTGCGCCGTTTCCTGTCGCGGGCACTAGGCCGACCCACACAAGTGAGGTACCGTTTTTCTCGTAAGACTTTGGGGAACGCGGGGTGGGTGGAAATTTGTGGATCCACGCAGATTCGGGAACTTTCCACGACAGAAATGTGTGGAAAATGTGTTTTTTTTGACAATTTTTTAGGTTTGCAAGGGATTCTGGGTAACAGACCCTGGTGGGAGGCAGTCAAGTCACCCCATCCTGGATTTCCCTGGGTGTCTACTTTTCAAAAATGTATAAGTTTGCTAGGTTTCCCAAGGTGCCCGCAGAGGTAGGGTTTAAAAACTACAGCTAGTCATTTTTCCAAAAAAGGGTCATTTTTCACTGCAAAATTGAGGTGTGACCAGGTTGCGTTTTGCGCCGTTTCCTGTCGCGGGCACTAGGCCGACCCACACAAGTGAGGTACCGTTTTTCTCGTAAGACTTTGGGGAACGCGGGGTGGGTGGAAATTTGTGGATCCACGCAGATTCCGGAACTTTCCATGACAGAAATGTGTGGAAAATGTGTTTTTTTTGACAATTTTTTAGGTCTGCAAGGGATTCTGGGTAACAGACCCTGGTGGGAGGCAGTCAAGTCACCCCATCCTCGATTCCCCTGGGTGTCTAGTTTTCAAAAATGTATAGGTTTGCTAGGTTTCCCAAGGTGCCCGCAGAGCTAGGGTTCAAAAACTACAGCTAGTCATTTTTCCAAAAAAGGGTCATTTTTCACTGTGAAATTGAGGTGTGACCAGGTTGCGTTTTGCGCCGTTTCCTGTCGCGTGCACTAGGCCGACCCACACAAGTGAGGTACCGTTTTTCTCGTAAGACTTTGGGGAACGCGGGGTGGGTGGAAATTTGTGGATCCACGGAGATTCCGGAACTTTCCACGACAGAAATATGGGGAAAATGTGTTTTTTTTGACAATTTTTTAGGTTTGCAAGGGATTCTGGGTAACAGACCCTGGTGGGAGGCAGTCAAGTCACCCCATCCTGGATTCCCCTGGGTGTCTACTTTTCAAAAATGTATAGGTTTGCTAGGTTTCCCAAGGTGCCCGCAGAGCTAGGGTTCAAAAACTACAGCTAGTCATTTTTCCAAAAAAGGGTCATTTTTCACTGTGAAATTGAGGTGTGACCAGGTTGCGTTTTGGGCCGTTTCCTGTCGCGGGCACTAGGCCGACCCACACAAGTGAGGTACCGTTTTTCTCATAAGACTTTGGGAAACGCAGGGTGGGTGGAAATTTGTGGATCCACGCAGATTCCGGAACTTTCCACGACAGAAATGTGGGGAAAATGTGTTTTTTTTGACAATTTTTTAGGTTTGCAAGGGATTCTGGGTAACAGACCCTGGTGGGAAGCAGTCAAGTCACCCCATCCTGGATTCCCCTGGGTGTCTACTTTTCAAAAATGTATAGGTTTGCTAGGTTTCCCAAGGTGCCCGCAGAGCTAGGGTTCAAAAACTACAGCTAGTCATTTTTCCAAAAAAGGGTCATTTTTCACTGCGAAATTGAGGTGTGACCAGGTTGCGTTTTGCACCGTTTCCTGTCGCGGGCACTAGGCCGACCCACACAAGTGAGGTACTGTTTTTCTCGTAAGCCTTTGGGGAACGCGGGGTGGGTGGAAATTTGTGGATCCACGCAGATTCGGGAACTTTCCACGACAGAAATGTGGGGAAAATGTGTTTTTTTGACAATTTTTTAGGTTTGCAAGGGATTCTGGGTAACAGACCCTGGTGGGAGGCAGTCAAGTCACCCCATCCTGGATTCCCCTGGGTGTCTACTTTTCAAAAATGTATAGGTTTGCTAGGTTTCCCAAGGTGCCCGCAGAGCTAGGGTTCAAAAACTACAGCTAGTCATTTTTCCAAAAAAGGGTCATTTTTCACTGCGAAATTGAGGTGTGACCAGGTTGCATTTTGCGCCGTTTCCTGTCGCGGGCACTAGGCCGACCCACACAAGTGAGGTACCATTTTTCTCGTAAGACTTTGGGGAACGCGGGGTGGGTGGAAATTTGTGGATCCACGCAGATTCCGGAACTTTCCACGACAGAAATGTGGGGAAAATGTGTTTTTTTTGACAATTTTTTAGGTTTGCAAGGGATTCTGGGTAACAGACCCTGGTGGGAGGCAGTCAAGTCACCCCATCCTGGATTCCCCTGGGTGTCTAGTTTTCAAAAATGTATAGGTTTGCTAGGTTTCCCAAGGTGCCCGCAGAGCTAGGGTTCAAAAACTACAGCTAGTCATTTTTCCAAAAAAGGGTCATTTTTCACTGCGAAATTGAGGTGTGACCAGGTTGCGTTTTGCGCCCTTTCCTGTCGCGGGCACTAGGCCGACCCACACAAGTGAGGTACCGTTTTTCTCGTAAGACTTTGGGGAACGCGGGGTGTGTGGAAATTTGTGGATCCACGCAGATTCCGGAACTTTCCACGACAGAAATGTGGGGAAAATGTGTTTTTTTTGACAATTTTTTAGGTTTGCAAGGGATTCTGGGTAACAGACCCTGGTGGGAGGCAGTCAAGTCACCCCATCCTGGATTCCCCTGGGTGTCTACTTTTCAAAAATGTATAGGTTTGCGAGGTTTCCCAAGGTACCCGCAGA
Source organism: Triturus cristatus (assembly GCF_964204655.1). Classification (NCBI taxonomy): domain Eukaryota; kingdom Metazoa; phylum Chordata; class Amphibia; order Caudata; family Salamandridae; genus Triturus; species Triturus cristatus. The sequence goes on along the minus strand of NC_140579.1, from coordinate 988,229,360 downwards.
GGTAGGTTTCAAAAACTACAGCTAGTCATTTTTCCAAAAAAGGGTCATTTTTCACTGCGAAAATGAGGTGTGACCAGGTTGCGTTTTGCGCCGTTTCCTGTCGCGGGCACTAGGCCGACCCACACAAGTGAGGTACCGTTTTTCTCGTAAGACTTTGGGGAACGCGGGGTGGGTGGAAATTTGTGGATCCACGCAGATTCCGGAACTTTCCACGACAGAAATGTGTGGAAAATGTGTTTTTTTTGACAATTTTTTAGGTTTGCAAGGGATTCTGGGTAACAGACCCTGGTGGGAGGCAGTCAAGTCACCCCATCCTGGATTCCCCTGGGAATCTAGTTTTCAAAAATGTATAGGTTTGCTAGGTTTCCCAAGGTGCCCGCAGAGCTAGGGTTCACAAACTACAGCTAGTCATTTTTCCAAAAAAGGGTCATTTTTTACTGCGAAATCGAGGTGTGACCAGGTTGCGTTTTGCGCCGTTTCCTGTCGCGGGCACTAGGCCGACCCACACAAGTGAGGTACCGTTTTTCTCGTAAGACTTTGGGGAACGCGGGGTGGGTGGAAATTTGTGGATCCACGCAGATTCCGGAACTTCCCACGACAGAAATGTGTGGAAAATGTGTTTCTTTTGACAATTTTTTAGGTTTGCAAGGGATTCTGGGTAACAGACCCTGGTGGGAGGCAGTCAAGTCACCCCATCCTCGATTCCCCTGGGTGTCTATTTTTCACAAATGTATAGGTTTGCTAGGTTTCCCAAGGTGCCCGCAGAGCTAGGGTTCACAATCTACAGCTAGTCATTTTTCCAAAAAAGGGTCATTTTTCACTGCGAAATTGAGGAGTGACCAGGTTGCGTTTTGCACCGTTTCCTGTCGCGGGCACTAGGCCGACCCACACAAGTGAGGTACCGTTTTTCTCGTAAGACTTTGGGGAACGCGGGGTGGGTGGAAATTTGTGGATCCACGCAGATTCCGGAACTTTCCACGACAGAAATATGGGGAAAATGTGTTTTTTTTGACAATTTTTTAGGTTTGCAAGGGATTCTGGGTAACAGACCCTGGTGGGAGGCAGTCAAGTCACCCCATCCTGGATTCTCCTGGGTGTCTACTTTTCAAAAATGTATAGGTTTGCTAGGTTTCCCAAGGTGCCCGCAGAGCTAGGGTTCAAAAACTACAGCTAGTCATTTTTCCAAAAAAGGGTCATTTTTCACTGCGAAATTGAGGTGTGTTCAGGTTGCGTTTTGTGCCGTTTCCTGTCGCGGGCACTAGGCCGACCCACACAAGTGAGGTACCGTTTTTCTCGTAAGACTTTGGGGAACGCGGGGTGGGTGGAAATTTGTGGATCCACGCAGATTCCGGAACTTTCCACGACAGAAATGTGGGGAAAATGTGTTTTTTTTTGACAATTTTTTAGGTTTGCAAGGGATTCTGGGTAACGGACTCTGGTGGGAGGCAGTCAAGTCACCCCATCCTGGATTCCCCTGGGTGTCTAGTTTTCAAAAATGAATAGGTTTGCTAGGTTTCCCAAGGTGCCCGCAGAGCTAGGGTTCAAAAACTACAGCTAGTCATTTTTCCAAAAAAGGGTAATTTTTCACTGCGAAATTGAGGTGTGACCAGGTTGCGTTTTGCGCCCTTTCCTGTCGCGGGCACTAGGCCGACCCACACAAGTGAGGTACCGTTTTTCTCGTAAGACTTTGGGGAACGCGGGGTGGGTGGAAATTTGTGGATCCACGCAGATTCCGGAACTTTCCATGACAGAAATGTGTGGAAAATGTGTTTTTTTTGACAATTTTTTAGGTTTGCAAGGGATTCTGGGTAACAGACCCTGGTGGGAGGCAGTCAAGTCACCCCATCCTGGATTCCCCTGGGAATCTAGTTTTCAAAAATGTATAGGTTTGCTAGGTTTCCCAAGGTGCCCGCAGAGCTAGGGTTCAAAAACTACAGCTAGTCATTTTTCCAAAAAAGGGTCATTTTTCACTGTGAAATTGAGGTGTGACCAGGTTGCGTTTTGCGCCGTTTCCTGTTGCGGGCACTAGGCCGACCCACACAAGTGAGGTACCGTTTTTCTCGTAAGACTTTGGGAAACGCAGGGTGGGTGGAAATTTGTGGATCCACGCAGATTCCGGAACTTTCCACGACAGAAATGTGGGGAAAATGTGTTTTTTTTGACAATTTTTTAGGTTTGCAAGGGATTCTGGGTAACAGACCCTGGTGGGAAGCAGTCAAGTCACCCCATCCTGGATTCCCCTGGGTGTCTACTTTTCAAAAATGTATAGGTTTGCTAGGTTTCCCAAGGTGCCCGCAGAGCTAGGGTTCAAAAACTACAGCTAGTCATTTTTCCAAAAAAGGGTCATTTTTCACTGCGAAATTGAGGTGTGACCAGGTTGCGTTTTGCACCGTTTCCTGTCGCGGGCACTAGGCCGACCCACACAAGTGAGGTACTGTTTTTCTCGTAAGCCTTTGGGGAACGCGGGGTGGGTGGAAATTTGTGGATCCACGCAGATTCGGGAACTTTCCACGACAGAAATATGGGGGAAATGTGTTTTTTTTGACAATTTTTTAGGTTTGCAAGGGATTCTGGGTAACAGACCCTGGTGGGAGGCAGTCAAGTCACCCCATCCTGGATTCCCCTGGGTGTCTACTTTTCAAAAATGTATAGGTTTGCTAGGTTTCCCAAGGTGCCTGCAGAGCTAGGGTTCAAAAACTACAGCTAGTCATTTTTCCAAAAAAGGGTCATTTTTCACTGTGAAATTGAGGTGTGACCAGGTTGCGTTTTGCGCCGTTTCCTGTCGCGGGCACTAGGCCGACCCACACAAGTGAGGTACCGTTTTTCTCGTAAGACTTTGGGAAACGCAGGGTGGGTGGAAATTTGTGGATCCACGCAGATTCCGGAACTTTCCACGACAGAAATGTGGGGAAAATGTGTTTTTTTTGACAATTTTTTAGGTTTGCAAGGGATTCTGGGTAACAGACCCTGGTGGGAAGCAGTCAAGTCACCCCATCCTGGATTCCCCTGGGTGTCTACTTTTCAAAAATGTATAGGTTTGCTAGGTTTCCCAAGGTGCCCGCAGAGCTAGGGTTCAAAAACTACAGCTAGTCATTTTTCCAAAAAAGGGTCATTTTTCACTGCGAAATTGAGGTGTGACCAGGTTGCGTTTTGCACCGTTTCCTGTCGCGGGCACTAGGCCGACCCACACAAGTGAGGTACTGTTTTTCTCGTAAGCCTTTGGGGAACGCGGGGTGGGTGGAAATTTGTGGATCCACGCAGATTCGGGAACTTTCCACGACAGAAATGTGGGGAAAATGTGTTTTTTTGACTATTTTTTAGGTTTGCAAGGGATTCTGGGTAACAGACCCTGGTGGGAGGCAGTCAAGTCACCCCATCCTGGATTCCCCTGGGTGTCTACTTTTCAAAAATGTATAGGTTTGCTAGGTTTCCCAAGGTGCCCGCAGAGCTAGGGTTCAAAAACTACAGCTAGTCATTTTTCCAAAAAAGGGTCATTTTTCACTGCGAAATTGAGGTGTGACCAGGTTGCATTTTGCGCCGTTTCCTGTCGCGGGCACTAGGCCGACCCACACAAGTGAGGTACCATTTTTCTCGTAAGACTTTGGGGAACGCGGGGTGGGTGGAAATTTGTGGATCCACGCAGATTCCGGAACTTTCCACGACAGAAATGTGGGGAAAATGTGTTTTTTTTGACAATTTTTTAGGTTTGCAAGGGATTCTGGGTAACAGACCCTGGTGGGAGGCAGTCAAGTCACCCCATCCTGGATTCCCCTGGGTGTCTAGTTTTCAAAAATGTATAGGTTTGCTAGGTTTCCCAAGGTGCCCGCAGAGCTAGGGTTCAAAAACTACAGCTAGTCATTTTTCCAAAAAAGGGTAATTTTTCACTGCGAAATTCAGGTGTGACCAGGTTGCGTTTTGCGCCCTTTCCTGTCGCGGGCACTAGGCCGACCCACACAAGTGAGGTACCGTTTTTCTCGTAAGACTTTGGGGAACGCGGGGTGTGTGGAAATTTGTGGATCCACGCAGATTCCGGAACTTTCCACGACAGAAATGTGGGGAAAATGTGTTTTTTTTTACAATTGTTTAGGTTTGCAAGGGATTCTGGGTAACAGACCCTGGTGGGAGGCAGTCAAGTCACCCCAACCTGGATTCCCCTGGGTGTCTACTTTTCAAAAATGTATAGGTTTGCGAGGTTTCCCAAGGTACCCGCAGAGGTAGGTTTCAAAAACTACAGCTAGTCATTTTTCCAAAAAAGGGTCATTTTTCACTGCGAAATTGAGGTGTGACCAGGTTGCGTTTTGCACCGTTTCCTGTCGCGGGCACTAGGCCGACCCACACAAGTGAGGTACTGTTTTTCTCGTAAGCCTTTGGGGAACGCGGGGTGGGTGGAAATTTGTGGATCCACGCAGATTCGGGAACTTTCCACGACAGAAATATGGGGGAAATGTGTTTTGTTTGACAATTTTTTAGGTTTGCAAGGGATTCTGGGTAACAGACCCTGGTGGGAGGCAGTCAAGTCACCCCATCCTGGATTCCCCTGGGTGTCTACTTTTCAAAAATGTATAGGTTTGCTAGGTTTCCCAAGGTGCCCGCAGAGCTAGGGTTCAAAAACTACAGCTAGTCATTTTTCCAAAAAAGGGTCATTTTTCACTGTGAAATTGAGGTGTGACCAGGTTGCGTTTTGCGCCGTTTCCTGTCGCGGGCACTAGGCCGACCCACACAAGTGAGGTACCGTTTTTCTCGTAAGACTTTGGGAAACGCAGGGTGGGTGGAAATTTGTGGATCCACGCAGATTCCGGAACTTTCCACGACAGAAATGTGGGGAAAATGTGTTTTTTTTGACAATTTTTTAGGTTTGCAAGGGATTCTGGGTAACAGACCCTGGTGGGAAGCAGTCAAGTCACCCCATCCTGGATTCCCCTGGGTGTCTACTTTTCAAAAATGTATAGGTTTGCTAGGTTTCCCAAGGTGCCCGCAGAGCTAGGGTTCAAAAACTACAGCTAGTCATTTTTCCAAAAAAGGGTCATTTTTCACTGCGAAATTGAGGTGTGACCAGGTTGCGTTTTGCACCGTTTCCTGTCGCGGGCACTAGGCCGACCCACACAAGTGAGGTACTGTTTTTCTCGTAAGCCTTTGGGGAACGCGGGGTGGGTGGAAATTTGTGGATCCACGCAGATTCGGGAACTTTCCACGACAGAAATGTGGGGAAAATGTGTTTTTTTGACAATTTTTTAGGTTTGCAAGGGATTCTGGGTAACAGACCCTGGTGGGAGGCAGTCAAGTCACCCCATCCTGGATTCCCCTGGGTGTCTACTTTTCAAAAATGTATAGGTTTGCTAGGTTTCCCAAGGTGCCCGCAGAGCTAGGGTTCAAAAACTACAGCTAGTCATTTTTCCAAAAAAGGGTCATTTTTCACTGCGAAATTGAGGTGTGACCAGGTTGCATTTTGCGCCGTTTCCTGTCGCGGGCACTAGGCCGACCCACACAAGTGAGGTACCATTTTTCTCGTAAGACTTCGGGGAACGCGGGGTGGGTGGAAATTTGTGGATCCACGCAGATTCCGGAACTTTCCACGACAGAAATGTGGGGAAAATGTGTTTTTTTTGACAATTTTTTAGGTTTGCAAGGGATTCTGGGTAACAGACCCTGGTGGGAGGCAGTCAAGTCATCCCATCCTGGATTCCCCTGGGTGTCTAGTTTTCAAAAATGTATAGGTTTGCTAGGTTTCCCAAGGTGCCCGCAGAGCTAGGGTTCAAAAACTACAGCTAGTCATTTTTCCAAAAAAGGGTAATTTTTCACTGCGAAATTGAGGTGTGACCAGGTTGCGTTTTGCGCCCTTTCCTGTCGCGGGCACTAGGCCGACCCACACAAGTGAGGTACCATTTTTCTCGTAAGACTTTGGGGAACGCGGGGTGGGTGGAAATTTGTGGATCCACGCAGATTCCGGAACTTTCCACGACAGAAATGTGGGGAAAATGTGTTTTTTTTGACAATTTTTTAGGTTTGCAAGGGATTCTGGGTAACAGACCCTGGTGGGAGGCAGTCAAGTCACCCCATCCTGGATTCTCCTGGGTGTCTACTTTTCAAAAATGTATAGGTTTGCTAGGTTTCCCAAGGTGCCCGCAGAGGTAGGTTTCAAAAACTACAGCTAGTCATTTTTCCAAAAAAGGGTCATTTTTCACTGCGAAATTGAGGTGTGACCAGGTTGCGTTTTGTGCCGTTTCCTGTCGCGGGCACTAGGCCGACCCACACAAGTGAGGTACCGTTTTTCTCGTACGACTTTGGGGAACGCGGGGTGAGTGGAAATTTGTGGATCCACGCAGATTCCGGAACTTTCCACGACAGAAATGTGGGGAAAATGTGTTTTTTTTGACAATTTTTTAGGTTTGCAAGGGATTCTGGGTAACAGACCCTGGTGGGAGGCAGTCAAGTCACCCCATCCTGGATTCCCCTGGGAATCTAGTTTTCAAAAATGTATAGGTTTGCTAGGTTTCCCAAGGTGCCCGCAGAGCTAGGGTTCACAAACTACAGCTAGTCATTTTTCCAAAAAAGGGTCATTTTTTACTGCGAAATCGAGGTGTGACCAGGTTGCGTTTTGCGCCGTTTCCTGTCGCGGGCACTAGGCCGACCCACACAAGTGAGGTACCGTTTTTCTCGTAAGACTTTGGGGAACGCGGGGTGGGTGGAAATTTGTGGATCCACGCAGATTCCGGAACTTCCCACGACAGAAATGTGTGGAAAATGTGTTTCTTTTGACAATTTTTTAGGTTTGCAAGGGATTCTGGGTAACAGACCCTGGTGGGAGGCAGTCAAGTCACCCCATCCTCGATTCCCCTGGGTGTCTATTTTTCACAAATGTATAGGTTTGCTAGGTTTCCCAAGGTGCCCGCAGAGCTAGGGTTCACAATCTACAGCTAGTCATTTTTCCAAAAAAGGGTCATTTTTCACTGCGAAATTGAGGAGTGACCAGGTTGCGTTTTGCGCCGTTTCCTGTCGCGGGCACTAGGCCGACCCACACAAGTGAGGTACCGTTTTTCTCGTAAGACTTTGGGGAACGCGGGGTGGGTGGAAATTTGTGGATCCACGCAGATTCCGGAACTTTCCACGACAGAAATATGGGGAAAATGTGTTTTTTTTGACAATTTTTTAGGTTTGCAAGGGATTCTGGGTAACAGACCCTGGTGGGAGGCAGTCAAGTCACCCCATCCTGGATTCTCCTGGGTGTCTACTTTTCAAAAATGTATAGGTTTGCTAGGTTTCCCAAGGTGCCCGCAGAGCTAGGGTTCAAAAACTACAGCTAGTCATTTTTCCAAAAAAGGGTCATTTTTCACTGCGAAATTGAGGTGTGTTCAGGTTGCGTTTTGTGCCGTTTCCTGTCGCGGGCACTAGGCCGACCCACACAAGTGAGGTACCGTTTTTCTCGTAAGACTTTGGGGAACGCGGGGTGGGTGGAAATTTGTGGATCCACGCAGATTCCGGAACTTTCCACGACAGAAATGTGGGGAAAATGTGTTTTTTTTTGACAATTTTTTAGGTTTGCAAGGGATTCTGGGTAACGGACCCTGGTGGGAGGCAGTCAAGTCACCCCATCCTGGATTCCCCTGGGTGTCTAGTTTTCAAAAATGAATAGGTTTGCTAGGTTTCCCAAGGTGCCCGCAGAGCTAGGGTTCAAAAACTACAGCTAGTCATTTTTCCAAAAAAGGGTAATTTTTCACTGCGAAATTGAGGTGTGACCAGGTTGCGTTTTGCGCCCTTTCCTGTCGCGGGCACTAGGCCGACCCACACAAGTGAGGTACCGTTTTTCTCGTAAGACTTTGGGGAACGCGGGGTGTGTGGAAATTTGTGGATCCACGCAGATTCCGGAACTTTCCACGACAGAAATGTGGGGAAAATGTGTTTTTTTTGACAATTTTTTAGGTTTGCAAGGGATTCTGGGTAACAGACCCTGGTGGGAGGCAGTCAAGTCACCCCATCCTGGATTCCCCTGGGTGTCTACTTTTCAAAAATGTATAGGTTTGCGAGGTTTCCCAAGGTACCCGCAGAGGTAGGTTTCAAAAACTACAGCTAGTCATTTTTCCAAAAAAGGGTCATTTTTCACTGCGAAAATGAGGTGTGACCAGGTTGCGTTTTGCGCCGTTTCCTGTCGCGGGCACTAGGCCGACCCACACAAGTGAGGTACCGTTTTTCTCGTAAGACTTTGGGGAACGCGGGGTGGGTGGAAATTTGTGGATCCACGCAGATTCGGGAACTTTCCACGACAGAAATGTGTGGAAAATGTGTTTTTTTTGACAATTTTTTAGGTTTGCAAGGGATTCTGGGTAACAGACCCTGGTGGGAGGCAGTCAAGTCACCCCATCCTGGATTTCCCTGGGTGTCTACTTTTCAAAAATGTATAAGTTTGCTAGGTTTCCCAAGGTGCCCGCAGAGGTAGGGTTTAAAAACTACAGCTAGTCATTTTTCCAAAAAAGGGTCATTTTTCACTGCAAAATTGAGGTGTGACCAGGTTGCGTTTTGCGCCGTTTCCTGTCGCGGGCACTAGGCCGACCCACACAAGTGAGGTACCGTTTTTCTCGTAAGACTTTGGGGAACGCGGGGTGGGTGGAAATTTGTGGATCCACGCAGATTCCGGAACTTTCCATGACAGAAATGTGTGGAAAATGTGTTTTTTTTGACAATTTTTTAGGTCTGCAAGGGATTCTGGGTAACAGACCCTGGTGGGAGGCAGTCAAGTCACCCCATCCTCGATTCCCCTGGGTGTCTAGTTTTCAAAAATGTATAGGTTTGCTAGGTTTCCCAAGGTGCCCGCAGAGCTAGGGTTCAAAAACTACAGCTAGTCATTTTTCCAAAAAAGGGTCATTTTTCACTGTGAAATTGAGGTGTGACCAGGTTGCGTTTTGCGCCGTTTCCTGTCGCGTGCACTAGGCCGACCCACACAAGTGAGGTACCGTTTTTCTCGTAAGACTTTGGGGAACGCGGGGTGGGTGGAAATTTGTGGATCCACGGAGATTCCGGAACTTTCCACGACAGAAATATGGGGAAAATGTGTTTTTTTTGACAATTTTTTAGGTTTGCAAGGGATTCTGGGTAACAGACCCTGGTGGGAGGCAGTCAAGTCACCCCATCCTGGATTCCCCTGGGTGTCTACTTTTCAAAAATGTATAGGTTTGCTAGGTTTCCCAAGGTGCCCGCAGAGCTAGGGTTCAAAAACTACAGCTAGTCATTTTTCCAAAAAAGGGTCATTTTTCACTGTGAAATTGAGGTGTGACCAGGTTGCGTTTTGGGCCGTTTCCTGTCGCGGGCACTAGGCCGACCCACACAAGTGAGGTACCGTTTTTCTCATAAGACTTTGGGAAACGCAGGGTGGGTGGAAATTTGTGGATCCACGCAGATTCCGGAACTTTCCACGACAGAAATGTGGGGAAAATGTGTTTTTTTTGACAATTTTTTAGGTTTGCAAGGGATTCTGGGTAACAGACCCTGGTGGGAAGCAGTCAAGTCACCCCATCCTGGATTCCCCTGGGTGTCTACTTTTCAAAAATGTATAGGTTTGCTAGGTTTCCCAAGGTGCCCGCAGAGCTAGGGTTCAAAAACTACAGCTAGTCATTTTTCCAAAAAAGGGTCATTTTTCACTGCGAAATTGAGGTGTGACCAGGTTGCGTTTTGCACCGTTTCCTGTCGCGGGCACTAGGCCGACCCACACAAGTGAGGTACTGTTTTTCTCGTAAGCCTTTGGGGAACGCGGGGTGGGTGGAAATTTGTGGATCCACGCAGATTCGGGAACTTTCCACGACAGAAATGTGGGGAAAATGTGTTTTTTTGACAATTTTTTAGGTTTGCAAGGGATTCTGGGTAACAGACCCTGGTGGGAGGCAGTCAAGTCACCCCATCCTGGATTCCCCTGGGTGTCTACTTTTCAAAAATGTATAGGTTTGCTAGGTTTCCCAAGGTGCCCGCAGAGCTAGGGTTCAAAAACTACAGCTAGTCATTTTTCCAAAAAAGGGTCATTTTTCACTGCGAAATTGAGGTGTGACCAGGTTGCATTTTGCGCCGTTTCCTGTCGCGGGCACTAGGCCGACCCACACAAGTGAGGTACCATTTTTCTCGTAAGACTTTGGGGAACGCGGGGTGGGTGGAAATTTGTGGATCCACGCAGATTCCGGAACTTTCCACGACAGAAATGTGGGGAAAATGTGTTTTTTTTGACAATTTTTTAGGTTTGCAAGGGATTCTGGGTAACAGACCCTGGTGGGAGGCAGTCAAGTCACCCCATCCTGGATTCCCCTGGGTGTCTAGTTTTCAAAAATGTATAGGTTTGCTAGGTTTCCCAAGGTGCCCGCAGAGCTAGGGTTCAAAAACTACAGCTAGTCATTTTTCCAAAAAAGGGTCATTTTTCACTGCGAAATTGAGGTGTGACCAGGTTGCGTTTTGCGCCCTTTCCTGTCGCGGGCACTAGGCCGACCCACACAAGTGAGGTACCGTTTTTCTCGTAAGACTTTGGGGAACGCGGGGTGTGTGGAAATTTGTGGATCCACGCAGATTCCGGAACTTTCCACGACAGAAATGTGGGGAAAATGTGTTTTTTTTGACAATTTTTTAGGTTTGCAAGGGATTCTGGGTAACAGACCCTGGTGGGAGGCAGTCAAGTCACCCCATCCTGGATTCCCCTGGGTGTCTACTTTTCAAAAATGTATAGGTTTGCGAGGTTTCCCAAGGTACCCGCAGAGGTAGGTTTCAAAAACTACAGCTAGTCATTTTTCCAAAAAAGGGTCATTTTTCACTGCGAAAATGAGGTGTGACCAGGTTGCGTTTTGCGCCGTTTCCTGTCGCGGGCACTAGGCCGACCCACACAAGTGAGGTACCGTTTTTCTCGTAAGACTTTGGGGAACGCGGGGTGGGTGGAAATTTGTGGATCCACGCAGATTCCGGAACTTTCCACGACAGAAATGTGTGGAAAATGTGTTTTTTTTGACAATTTTTTAGGTTTGCAAGGGATTCTGGGTAACAGACCCTGGTGGGAGGCAGTCAAGTCACCCCATCCTGGATTCCCCTGGGAATCTAGTTTTCAAAAATGTATAGGTTTGCTAGGTTTCCCAAGGTGCCCGCAGAGCTAGGGTTCACAAACTACAGCTAGTCATTTTTCCAAAAAAGGGTCATTTTTTACTGCGAAATCGAGGTGTGACCAGGTTGCGTTTTGCGCCGTTTCCTGTCGCGGGCACTAGGCCGACCCACACAAGTGAGGTACCGTTTTTCTCGTAAGACTTTGGGGAACGCGGGGTGGGTGGAAATTTGTGGATCCACGCAGATTCCGGAACTTCCCACGACAGAAATGTGTGGAAAATGTGTTTCTTTTGACAATTTTTTAGGTTTGCAAGGGATTCTGGGTAACAGACCCTGGTGGGAGGCAGTCAAGTCACCCCATCCTCGATTCCCCTGGGTGTCTATTTTTCACAAATGTATAGGTTTGCTAGGTTTCCCAAGGTGCCCGCAGAGCTAGGGTTCACAATCTACAGCTAGTCATTTTTCCAAAAAAGGGTCATTTTTCACTGCGAAATTGAGGAGTGACCAGGTTGCGTTTTGCACCGTTTCCTGTCGCGGGCACTAGGCCGACCCACACAAGTGAGGTACCGTTTTTCTCGTAAGACTTTGGGGAACGCGGGGTGGGTGGAAATTTGTGGATCCACGCAGATTCCGGAACTTTCCACGACAGAAATATGGGGAAAATGTGTTTTTTTTGACAATTTTTTAGGTTTGCAAGGGATTCTGGGTAACAGACCCTGGTGGGAGGCAGTCAAGTCACCCCATCCTGGATTCTCCTGGGTGTCTACTTTTCAAAAATGTATAGGTTTGCTAGGTTTCCCAAGGTGCCCGCAGAGCTAGGGTTCAAAAACTACAGCTAGTCATTTTTCCAAAAAAGGGTCATTTTTCACTGCGAAATTGAGGTGTGTTCAGGTTGCGTTTTGTGCCGTTTCCTGTCGCGGGCACTAGGCCGACCCACACAAGTGAGGTACCGTTTTTCTCGTAAGACTTTGGGGAACGCGGGGTGGGTGGAAATTTGTGGATCCACGCAGATTCCGGAACTTTCCACGACAGAAATGTGGGGAAAATGTGTTTTTTTTTGACAATTTTTTAGGTTTGCAAGGGATTCTGGGTAACGGACTCTGGTGGGAGGCAGTCAAGTCACCCCATCCTGGATTCCCCTGGGTGTCTAGTTTTCAAAAATGAATAGGTTTGCTAGGTTTCCCAAGGTGCCCGCAGAGCTAGGGTTCAAAAACTACAGCTAGTCATTTTTCCAAAAAAGGGTAATTTTTCACTGCGAAATTGAGGTGTGACCAGGTTGCGTTTTGCGCCCTTTCCTGTCGCGGGCACTAGGCCGACCCACACAAGTGAGGTACCGTTTTTCTCGTAAGACTTTGGGGAACGCGGGGTGGGTGGAAATTTGTGGATCCACGCAGATTCCGGAACTTTCCATGACAGAAATGTGTGGAAAATGTGTTTTTTTTGACAATTTTTTAGGTTTGCAAGGGATTCTGGGTAACAGACCCTGGTGGGAGGCAGTCAAGTCACCCCATCCTGGATTCCCCTGGGAATCTAGTTTTCAAAAATGTATAGGTTTGCTAGGTTTCCCAAGGTGCCCGCAGAGCTAGGGTTCAAAAACTACAGCTAGTCATTTTTCCAAAAAAGGGTCATTTTTCACTGTGAAATTGAGGTGTGACCAGGTTGCGTTTTGCGCCGTTTCCTGTTGCGGGCACTAGGCCGACCCACACAAGTGAGGTACCGTTTTTCTCGTAAGACTTTGGGAAACGCAGGGTGGGTGGAAATTTGTGGATCCACGCAGATTCCGGAACTTTCCACGACAGAAATGTGGGGAAAATGTGTTTTTTTTGACAATTTTTTAGGTTTGCAAGGGATTCTGGGTAACAGACCCTGGTGGGAAGCAGTCAAGTCACCCCATCCTGGATTCCCCTGGGTGTCTACTTTTCAAAAATGTATAGGTTTGCTAGGTTTCCCAAGGTGCCCGCAGAGCTAGGGTTCAAAAACTACAGCTAGTCATTTTTCCAAAAAAGGGTCATTTTTCACTGCGAAATTGAGGTGTGACCAGGTTGCGTTTTGCACCGTTTCCTGTCGCGGGCACTAGGCCGACCCACACAAGTGAGGTACTGTTTTTCTCGTAAGCCTTTGGGGAACGCGGGGTGGGTGGAAATTTGTGGATCCACGCAGATTCGGGAACTTTCCACGACAGAAATATGGGGGAAATGTGTTTTTTTTGACAATTTTTTAGGTTTGCAAGGGATTCTGGGTAACAGACCCTGGTGGGAGGCAGTCAAGTCACCCCATCCTGGATTCCCCTGGGTGTCTACTTTTCAAAAATGTATAGGTTTGCTAGGTTTCCCAAGGTGCCCGCAGAGCTAGGGTTCAAAAACTACAGCTAGTCATTTTTCCAAAAAAGGGTCATTTTTCACTGTGAAATTGAGGTGTGACCAGGTTGCGTTTTGCGCCGTTTCCTGTCGCGGGCACTAGGCCGACCCACACAAGTGAGGTACCGTTTTTCTCGTAAGACTTTGGGAAACGCAGGGTGGGTGGAAATTTGTGGATCCACGCAGATTCCGGAACTTTCCACGACAGAAATGTGGGGAAAATGTGTTTTTTTTGACAATTTTTTAGGTTTGCAAGGGATTCTGGGTAACAGACCCTGGTGGGAAGCAGTCAAGTCACCCCATCCTGGATTCCCCTGGGTGTCTACTTTTCAAAAATGTATAGGTTTGCTAGGTTTCCCAAGGTGCCCGCAGAGCTAGGGTTCAAAAACTACAGCTAGTCATTTTTCCAAAAAAGGGTCATTTTTCACTGCGAAATTGAGGTGTGACCAGGTTGCGTTTTGCACCGTTTCCTGTCGCGGGCACTAGGCCGACCCACACAAGTGAGGTACTGTTTTTCTCGTAAGCCTTTGGGGAACGCGGGGTGGGTGGAAATTTGTGGATCCACGCAGATTCGGGAACTTTCCACGACAGAAATGTGGGGAAAATGTGTTTTTTTGACTATTTTTTAGGTTTGCAAGGGATTCTGGGTAACAGACCCTGGTGGGAGGCAGTCAAGTCACCCCATCCTGGATTCCCCTGGGTGTCTACTTTTCAAAAATGTATAGGTTTGCTAGGTTTCCCAAGGTGCCCGCAGAGCTAGGGTTCAAAAACTACAGCTAGTCATTTTTCCAAAAAAGGGTCATTTTTCACTGCGAAATTGAGGTGTGACCAGGTTGCATTTTGCGCCGTTTCCTGTCGCGGGCACTAGGCCGACCCACACAAGTGAGGTACCATTTTTCTCGTAAGACTTTGGGGAACGCGGGGTGGGTGGAAATTTGTGGATCCACGCAGATTCCGGAACTTTCCACGACAGAAATGTGGGGAAAATGTGTTTTTTTTGACAATTTTTTAGGTTTGCAAGGGATTCTGGGTAACAGACCCTGGTGGGAGGCAGTCAAGTCACCCCATCCTGGATTCCCCTGGGTGTCTAGTTTTCAAAAATGTATAGGTTTGCTAGGTTTCCCAAGGTGCCCGCAGAGCTAGGGTTCAAAAACTACAGCTAGTCATTTTTCCAAAAAAGGGTAATTTTTCACTGCGAAATTCAGGTGTGACCAGGTTGCGTTTTGCGCCCTTTCCTGTCGCGGGCACTAGGCCGACCCACACAAGTGAGGTACCGTTTTTCTCGTAAGACTTTGGGGAACGCGGGGTGTGTGGAAATTTGTGGATCCACGCAGATTCCGGAACTTTCCACGACAGAAATGTGGGGAAAATGTGTTTTTTTTTACAATTGTTTAGGTTTGCAAGGGATTCTGGGTAACAGACCCTGGTGGGAGGCAGTCAAGTCACCCCAACCTGGATTCCCCTGGGTGTCTACTTTTCAAAAATGTATAGGTTTGCGAGGTTTCCCAAGGTACCCGCAGAGGTAGGTTTCAAAAACTACAGCTAGTCATTTTTCCAAAAAAGGGTCATTTTTCACTGCGAAATTGAGGTGTGACCAGGTTGCGTTTTGCACCGTTTCCTGTCGCGGGCACTAGGCCGACCCACACAAGTGAGGTACTGTTTTTCTCGTAAGCCTTTGGGGAACGCGGGGTGGGTGGAAATTTGTGGATCCACGCAGATTCGGGAACTTTCCACGACAGAAATATGGGGGAAATGTGTTTTGTTTGACAATTTTTTAGGTTTGCAAGGGATTCTGGGTAACAGACCCTGGTGGGAGGCAGTCAAGTCACCCCATCCTGGATTCCCCTGGGTGTCTACTTTTCAAAAATGTATAGGTTTGCTAGGTTTCCCAAGGTGCCCGCAGAGCTAGGGTTCAAAAACTACAGCTAGTCATTTTTCCAAAAAAGGGTCATTTTTCACTGTGAAATTGAGGTGTGACCAGGTTGCGTTTTGCGCCGTTTCCTGTCGCGGGCACTAGGCCGACCCACACAAGTGAGGTACCGTTTTTCTCGTAAGACTTTGGGAAACGCAGGGTGGGTGGAAATTTGTGGATCCACGCAGATTCCGGAACTTTCCACGACAGAAATGTGGGGAAAATGTGTTTTTTTTGACAATTTTTTAGGTTTGCAAGGGATTCTGGGTAACAGACCCTGGTGGGAAGCAGTCAAGTCACCCCATCCTGGATTCCCCTGGGTGTCTACTTTTCAAAAATGTATAGGTTTGCTAGGTTTCCCAAGGTGCCCGCAGAGCTAGGGTTCAAAAACTACAGCTAGTCATTTTTCCAAAAAAGGGTCATTTTTCACTGCGAAATTGAGGTGTGACCAGGTTGCGTTTTGCACCGTTTCCTGTCGCGGGCACTAGGCCGACCCACACAAGTGAGGTACTGTTTTTCTCGTAAGCCTTTGGGGAACGCGGGGTGGGTGGAAATTTGTGGATCCACGCAGATTCGGGAACTTTCCACGACAGAAATGTGGGGAAAATGTGTTTTTTTGACAATTTTTTAGGTTTGCAAGGGATTCTGGGTAACAGACCCTGGTGGGAGGCAGTCAAGTCACCCCATCCTGGATTCCCCTGGGTGTCTACTTTTCAAAAATGTATAGGTTTGCTAGGTTTCCCAAGGTGCCCGCAGAGCTAGGGTTCAAAAACTACAGCTAGTCATTTTTCCAAAAAAGGGTCATTTTTCACTGCGAAATTGAGGTGTGACCAGGTTGCATTTTGCGCCGTTTCCTGTCGCGGGCACTAGGCCGACCCACACAAGTGAGGTACCATTTTTCTCGTAAGACTTTGGGGAACGCGGGGTGGGTGGAAATTTGTGGATCCACGCAGATTCCGGAACTTTCCACGACAGAAATGTGGGGAAAATGTGTTTTTTTTGACAATTTTTTAGGTTTGCAAGGGATTCTGGGTAACAGACCCTGGTGGGAGGCAGTCAAGTCACCCCATCCTGGATTCCCCTGGGTGTCTAGTTTTCAAAAATGTATAGGTTTGCTAGGTTTCCCAAGGTGCCCGCAGAGCTAGGGTTCAAAAACTACAGCTAGTCATTTTTCCAAAAAAGGGTAATTTTTCACTGCGAAATTCAGGTGTGACCAGGTTGCGTTTTGCGCCCTTTCCTGTCGCGGGCACTAGGCCGACCCACACAAGTGAGGTACCGTTTTTCTCGTAAGACTTTGGGGAACGCGGGGTGTGTGGAAATTTGTGGATCCACGCAGATTCCGGAACTTTCCACGACAGAAATGTGGGGAAAATGTGTTTTTTTTGACAATTGTTTAGGTTTGCAAGGGATTCTGGGTAACAGACCCTGGTGGGAGGCAGTCAAGTCACCCCAACCTGGATTCCCCTGGGTGTCTACTTTTCAAAAATGTATAGGTTTGCGAGGTTTCCCAAGGTACCCGCAGAGGTAGGTTTCAAAAACTACAGCTAGTCATTTTTCCAAAAAAGGGTCATTTTTCACTGCGAAAATGAGGTGTGACCAGGTTGCGTTTTGCGCCGTTTCCTGTCGCGGGCACTAGGCCGACCCACACAAGTGAGGTACCGTTTTTCTCGTAAGACTTTGGGGAACGCGGGGTGGGTGGAAATTTGTGGATCCACGCAGATTCTGGAACTTTCCCTGACAGAAATGTGTGGAAAATGTGTTTTTTTTGACAATTTTTTAGGTCTGCAAGGGATTCTGGGTAACAGACCCTGGTGGGAGGCAGTCAAGTCACCCCATCCTCGATTCCCCTGGGTGTCTAGTTTTCAAAAATGTATAGGTTTGCTAGGTTTCCCAAGGTGCCCGCAGAGCTAGGGTTCAAAAACTACAGCTAGTCATTTTTCCAAAAAAGGGTCATTTTTCACTGTGAAATTGAGGTGTGACCAGGTTGCGTTTTGCGCCGTTTCCTGTCGCGTGCACTAGGCCGACCCACACAAGTGAGGTACCGTTTTTCTCGTAAGACTTTGGGGAACGCGGGGTGGGTGGAAATTTGTGGATCCACGGAGATTCCGGAACTTTCCACGACAGAAATATGGGGAAAATGTGTTTTTTTGACAATTTTTTAGGTTTGCAAGGGATTCTGGGTAACAGACCCTGGTGGGAGGCAGTCAAGTTACCCCATCCTGGATTCCCCTGGGTGTCTACTTTTCAAAAATGTATAGGTTTGCTAGGTTTCCCAAGGTGCCCGCAGAGCTAGGGTTCAAAAACTACAGCTAGTCATTTTTCCAAAAAAGGGTCATTTTTCACTGTGAAATTGAGGTGTGACCAGGTTGCGTTTTGCGCCGTTTCCTGTCGCGGGCACTAGGCCGACCCACACAAGTGAGGTACCGTTTTTCTCGTAAGACTTTGGGAAACGCAGGGTGGGTGGAAATTTGTGGATCCACGCAGATTCCGGAACTTTCCACGACAGAAATGTGGGGAAAATGTGTTTTTTTTGACAATTTTTTAGGTTTGCAAGGGATTCTGGGTAACAGACCCTGGTGGGAAGCAGTCAAGTCACCCCATCCTGGATTCCCCTGGGTGTCTACTTTTCAAAAATGTATAGGTTTGCTAGGTTTCCCAAGGTGCCCGCAGAGCTAGGGTTCAAAAACTACAGCTAGTCATTTTTCCAAAAAAGGGTCATTTTTCACTGCGAAATTGAGGTGTGACCAGGTTGCGTTTTGCACCGTTTCCTGTCGCGGGCACTAGGCCGACCCACACAAGTGAGGTACTGTTTTTCTCGTAAGCCTTTGGGGAACGCGGGGTGGGTGGAAATTTGTGGATCCACGCAGATTCGGGAACTTTCCACGACAGAAATGTGGGGAAAATGTGTTTTTTTGACAATTTTTTAGGTTTGCAAGGGATTCTGGGTAACAGACCCTGGTGGGAGGCAGTCAAGTCACCCCATCCTGGATTCCCCTGGGTGTCTACTTTTCAAAAATGTATAGGTTTGCTAGGTTTCCCAAGGTGCCCACAGAGCTAGGGTTCAAAAACTACAGCTAGTCATTTTTCCAAAAAAGGGTCATTTTTCACTGCGAAATTGAGGTGTGACCAGGTTGCATTTTGTGCCGTTTCCTGTCGCGGGCACTAGGCCGACCCACACAAGTGAGGTACCATTTTTCTCGTAAGACTTTGGGGAACGCGGGGTGGGTGGAAATTTGTGGATCCACGCAGATTCCGGAACTTTCCACGACAGAAATGTGGGGAAAATGTGTTTTTTTTGACAATTTTTTAGGTTTGCATGGGATTCTGGGTAACAGACCCTGGTGGGAGGCAGTCAAGTCATCCCATCCTGGATTCCCCTGGGTGTCTAGTTTTCAAAAATGTATAGGTTTGCTAGGTTTCCCAAGGTGCCCGCAGAGCTAGGGTTCAAAAACTACAGCTAGTCATTTTTCCAAAAAAGGGTAATTTTTCACTGCGAAATTGAGGTGTGACCAGGTTGCGTTTTGCGCCCTTTCCTGTCGCGGGCACTAGGCCGACCCACACAAGTGAGGTACCATTTTTCTCGTAAGACTTTGGGGAATGCGGGGTGGGTGGAAATTTGTGGATCCACGCAGATTCCGGAACTTTCCACGACAGAAATGTGGGGAAAATGTGTTTTTTTTGACAATTTTTTAGGTTTGCAAGGGATTCTGGGTAACAGACCCTGGTGGGAGGCAGTCAAGTCACCCCATCCTGGATTCCCCTGGGTGTCTACTTTTCAAAAATGTATAGGTTTGCTAGGTTTCCCAAGGTGCCCGCAGAGGTAGGTTTCAAAAACTACAGCTAGTCATTTTTCCAAAAAAGGGTCATTTTTCACTGCGAAATTGAGGTGTGACCAGGTTGCGTTTTGTGCCGTTTCCTGTCGCGGGCACTAGGCCGACCCACACAAGTGAGGTACCGTTTTTCTCGTACGACTTTGGGGAACGCGGGGTGAGTGGAAATTTGTGGATCCACGCAGATTCCGGAACTTTCCACGACAGAAATGTGGGGAAAATGTGTTTTTTTTGACAATTTTTTAGGTTTGCAAGGGATTCTGGGTAACAGACCCTGGTGGGAGGCAGTCAAGTCACCCCATCCTGGATTCCCCTGGGTATCTAGTTTTCAAAAATGTATAGGTTTGCTAGGTTTCCCAAGGTGCCCGCAGAGCTAGGGTTCACAAACTACAGCTAGTCATTTTTCCAAAAAAGGGTCATTTTTTACTGCGAAATTGAGGTGTGACCAGGTTGCGTTTTGCGCCGTTTCCTGTCGCGGGCACTAGGCCGACCCACACAAGTGAGGTACCGTTTTTCTCGTAAGACTTTGGGGAACGCGGGGTGGGTGGAAATTTGTGGATCCACGCAGATTCCGGAACTTCCCACGACAGAAATGTGTGGAAAATGTGTTTCTTTTGACAATTTTTTAGGTTTGCAAGGGATTCTGGGTAACAGACCCTGGTGGGAGGCAGTCAAGTCACCCCATCCTCGATTCCCCTGGGTGTCTATTTTTCACAAATGTATAGGTTTGCTAGGTTTCCCAAGGTGCCCGCAGAGCTAGGGTTCACAATCTACAGCTAGTCATTTTTCCAAAAAAGGGTCATTTTTCACTGCGAAATTGAGGAGTGACCAGGTTGCGTTTTGCGCCGTTTCCTGTCGCGGGCACTAGGCCGACCCACACAAGTGAGGTACCGTTTTTCTCGTAAGACTTTGGGGAACGCGGGGTGGGTGGAAATTTGTGGATCCACGCAGATTCCGGAACTTTCCACGACAGAAATATGGGGAAAATGTGTTTTTTTTGACAATTTTTTAGGTTTGCAAGGGATTCTGGGTAACAGACCCTGGTGGGAGGCAGTCAAGTCACCCCATCCTGGATTCTCCTGGGTGTCTACTTTTCAAAAATGTATAGGTTTGCTAGGTTTCCCAAGGTGCCCGCAGAGCTAGGGTTCAAAAACTACAGCTAGTCATTTTTCCAAAAAAGGGTCATTTTTCACTGCGAAATTGAGGTGTGTTCAGGTTGCGTTTTGTGCCGTTTCCTGTCGCGGGCACTAGGCCGACCCACACAAGTGAGGTACCGTTTTTCTCGTAAGACTTTGGGGAACGCGGGGTGGGTGGAAATTTGTGGATCCACGCAGATTCCGGAACTTTCCACGACAGAAATGTGGGGAAAATGTGTTTTTTTTTGACAATTTTTTAGGTTTGCAAGGGATTCTGGGTAACGGACCCTGGTGGGAGGCAGTCAAGTCACCCCATCCTGGATTCCCCTGGGTGTCTAGTTTTCAAAAATGAATAGGTTTGCTAGGTTTCCCAAGGTGCCCGCAGAGCTAGGGTTCAAAAACTACAGCTAGTCATTTTTCCAAAAAAGGGTAATTTTTCACTGCGAAATTGAGGTGTGACCAGGTTGCGTTTTGCGCCCTTTCCTGTCGCGGGCACTAGGCCGACCCACACAAGTGAGGTACCGTTTTTCTCGTAAGACTTTGGGGAACGCGGGGTGTGTGGAAATTTGTGGATCCACGCAGATTCCGGAACTTTCCACGACAGAAATGTGGGGAAAATGTGTTTTTTTTGACAATTTTTTAGGTTTGCAAGGGATTCTGGGTAACAGACCCTGGTGGGAGGCAGTCAAGTCACCCCATCCTGGATTCCCCTGGGTGTCTACTTTTCAAAAATGTATAGGTTTGCGAGGTTTCCCAAGGTACCCGCAGAGGTAGGTTTCAAAAACTACAGCTAGTCATTTTTCCAAAAAAGGGTCATTTTTCACTGCGAAAATGAGGTGTGACCAGGTTGCGTTTTGCGCCGTTTCCTGTCGCGGGCACTAGGCCGACCCACACAAGTGAGGTACCGTTTTTCTCGTAAGACTTTGGGGAACGCGGGGTGGGTGGAAATTTGTGGATCCACGCAGATTCGGGAACTTTCCACGACAGAAATGTGTGGAAAATGTGTTTTTTTTGACAATTTTTTAGGTTTGCAAGGGATTCTGGGTAACAGACCCTGGTGGGAGGCAGTCAAGTCACCCCATCCTGGATTTCCCTGGGTGTCTACTTTTCAAAAATGTATAAGTTTGCTAGGTTTCCCAAGGTGCCCGCAGAGCTAGGGTTCAAAAACTACAGCTAGTCATTTTTCCAAAAAAGGGTCATTTTTCACTGCAAAATTGAGGTGTGACCAGGTTGCGTTTTGCGCCGTTTCCTGTCGCGGGCACTAGGCCGACCCACACAAGTGAGGTACCGTTTTTCTCGTAAGACTTTGGGGAACGCGGGGTGGGTGGAAATTTGTGGATCCACGCAGATTCCGGAACTTTCCATGACAGAAATGTGTGGAAAATGTGTTTTTTTTGACAATTTTTTAGGTCTGCAAGGGATTCTGGGTAACAGACCCTGGTGGGAGGCAGTCAAGTCACCCCATCCTGGATTCCCCTGGGTGTCTACTTATCAAAAATGTATAGGTTTGCTAGGTTTCCCAAGGTGCCCGCAGAGCTAGGGTTCAAAAACTACAGCTAGTCATTTTTCCAAAAAAGGGTCATTTTTCACTGTGAAATTGAGGTGTGACCAGGTTGCGTTTTGCGCCGTTTCCTGTCGCGGGCACTAGGCCGACCCACACAAGTGAGGTACCTTTTTTCTCGTAAGACTTTGGGAAACGCAGGGTGGGTGGAAATTTGTGGATCCACGCAGATTCCGGAACTTTCCACGACAGAAATGTGGGGAAAATGTGTTTTTTTTGACAATTTTTTAGGTTTGCAAGGGATTCTGGGTAACAGACCCTGGTGGGAAGCAGTCAAGTCACCCCATCCTGGATTCCCCTGGGTGTCTACTTTTCAAAAATGTATAGGTTTGCTAGGTTTCCCAAGGTGCCCGCAGAGCTAGGGTTCAAAAACTACAGCTAGTCATTTTTCCAAAAAAGGGTCATTTTTCACTGCGAAATTGAGGTGTGACCAGGTTGCGTTTTGCACCGTTTCCTGTCGCGGGCACTAGGCCGACCCACACAAGTGAGGTACTGTTTTTCTCGTAAGCCTTTGGGGAACGCGGGGTGGGTGGAAATTTGTGGATCCACGCAGATTCGGGAACTTTCCACGACAGAAATGTGGGGAAAATGTGTTTTTTTGACAATTTTTTAGGTTTGCAAGGGATTCTGGGTAACAGACCCTGGAGGGAGGCAGTCAAGTCACCCCATCCTGGATTCCCCTGGGTGTCTACTTTTCAAAAATGTATAGGTTTGCTAGGTTTCCCAAGGTGCCCGCAGAGCTAGGGTTCAAAAACTACAGCTAGTCATTTTTCCAAAAAAGGGTCATTTTTCACTGCGAAATTGAGGTGTGACCAGGTTGCATTTTGCGCCGTTTCCTGTCGCGGGCACTAGGCCGACCCACACAAGTGAGGTACCATTTTTCTCGTAAGACTTTGGGGAACGCGGGGTGGGTGGAAATTTGTGGATCCACGCAGATTCCGGAACTTTCCACGACAGAAATGTGGGGAAAATGTGTTTTTTTTGACAATTTTTTAGGTTTGCAAGGGATTCTGGGTAACAGACCCTGGTGGGAGGCAGTCAAGTCACCCCATCCTGGATTCCCCTGGGTGTCTAGTTTTCAAAAATGTATAGGTTTGCTAGGTTTCCCAAGGTGCCCGCAGAGCTAGGGTTCAAAAACTACAGCTAGTCATTTTTCCAAAAAAGGGTAATTTTTCACTGCGAAATTGAGGTGTGACCAGGTTGCGTTTTGCGCCCTTTCCTGTCGCGGGCACTAGGCCGACCCACACAAGTGAGGTACCGTTTTTCTCGTAAGACTTTGGGGAACGCGGGGTGTGTGGAAATTTGTGGATCCACGCAGATTCCGGAACTTTCCACGACAGAAATGTGGGGAAAATGTGTTTTTTTTGACAATTTTTTAGGTTTGCAAGGGATTCTGGGTAACAGACCCTGGTGGGAGGCAGTCAAGTCACCCCATCCTGGATTCTCCTGGGTGTCTACTTTTCAAAAATGTATAGGTTTGCGAGGTTTCCCAAGGTACCCGCAGAGGTAGGTTTCAAAAACTACAGCTAGTCATTTTTCCAAAAAAGGGTCATTTTTCACTGCGAAAATGAGGTGTGACCAGGTTGCGTTTTGCGCCGTTTCCTGTCGCGGGCACTAGGCCGACCCACACAAGTGAGGTACCGTTTTTCTCGTAAGACTTTGGGGAACGCGGGGTGGGTGGAAATTTGTGGATCCACGCAGATTCCGGAACTTTCCACGACAGAAATGTGTGGAAAATGTGTTTTTTTTGACAATTTTTTAGGTTTGCAAGGGATTCTGGGTAACAGACCCTGGTGGGAGGCAGTCAAGTCACCCCATCCTGGATTTCCCTGGGTGTCTACTTTTCAAAAATGTATAAGTTTGCTAGGTTTCCCAAGGTGCCCGCAGAGGTAGGGTTTAAAAACTACAGCTAGTCATTTTTCCAAAAAAGGGTCATTTTTCACTGCAAAATTGAGGTGTGACCAGGTTGCGTTTTGCGCCGTTTCCTGTCGCGGGCACTAGGCCGACCCACACAAGTGAGGTACCGTTTTTCTCGTAAGACTTTGGGGAACGCGGGGTGGGTGGAAATTTGTGGATCCACGCAGATTCCGGAACTTTCCATGACAGAAATGTGTGGAAAATGTGTTTTTTTTGACAATTTTTTAGGTCTGCAAGGGATTCTGGGTAACAGACCCTGGTGGGAGGCAGTCAAGTCACCCCATCCTCGATTCCCCTGGGTGTCTAGTTTTCAAAAATGTATAGGTTTGCTAGGTTTCCCAAGGTGCCCGCAGAGCTAGGGTTCAAAAACTACAGCTAGTCATTTTTCCAAAAAAGGGTCATTTTTCACTGTGAAATTGAGGTGTGACCAGGTTGCGTTTTGCGCCGTTTCCTGTCGCGTGCACTAGGCCGACCCACACAAGTGAGGTACCGTTTTTCTCGTAAGACTTTGGGGAACGCGGGGTGGGTGGAAATTTGTGGATCCACGGAGATTCCGGAACTTTCCACGACAGAAATATGGGGAAAATGTGTTTTTTTTGACAATTTTTTAGGTTTGCAAGGGATTCTGGGTAACAGACCCTGGTGGGAGGCAGTCAAGTCACCCCATCCTGGATTCCCCTGGGTGTCTACTTTTCAAAAATGTATAGGTTTGCTAGGTTTCCCAAGGTGCCCGCAGAGCTAGGGTTCAAAAACTACAGCTAGTCATTTTTCCAAAAAAGGGTCATTTTTCACTGTGAAATTGAGGTGTGACCAGGTTGCGTTTTGCGCCGTTTCCTGTCGCGGGCACTAGGCCGACCCACACAAGTGAGGTACCGTTTTTCTCGTAAGACTTTGGGAAACGCAGGGTGGGTGGAAATTTGTGGATCCACGCAGATTCCGGAACTTTCCACGACAGAAATGTGGGGAAAATGTGTTTTTTTTGACAATTTTTTAGGTTTGCAAGGGATTCTGGATAACAGACCCTGGTGGGAAGCAGTCAAGTCACCCCATCCTGGATTCCCCTGGGTGTCTACTTTTCAAAAATGTATAGGTTTGCTAGGTTTCCCAAGGTGCCCGCAGAGCTAGGGTTCAAAAACTACAGCTAGTCATTTTTCCAAAAAAGGGTCATTTTTCACTGCGAAATTGAGGTGTGACCAGGTTGCGTTTTGCACCGTTTCCTGTCGCGGGCACTAGGCCGACCCACACAAGTGAGGTACTGTTTTTCTCGTAAGCCTTTGGGGAACGCGGGGTGGGTGGAAATTTGTGGATCCACGCAGATTCGGGAACTTTCCACGACAGAAATGTGGGGAAAATGTGTTTTTTTGACAATTTTTTAGGTTTGCAAGGGATTCTGGGTAACAGACCCTGGTGGGAGGCAGTCAAGTCACCCCATCCTGGATTCCCCTGGGTGTCTACTTTTCAAAAATGTATAGGTTTGCTAGGTTTCCCAAGGTGCCCGCAGAGCTAGGGTTCAAAAACTACAGCTAGTCATTTTTCCAAAAAAGGGTCATTTTTCACTGCGAAATTGAGGTGTGACCAGGTTGCGTTTTGCACCGTTTCCTGTCGCGGGCACTAGGCCGACCCACACAAGTGAGGTACTGTTTTTCTCGTAGGCCTTTGGGGAACGCGGGGTGGGTGGAAATTTGTGGATCCACGCAGATTCGGGAACTTTCCACGACAGAAATGTGGGGAAAATGTGTTTTTTTGACAATTTTTTAGGTTTGCAAGGGATTCTGGGTAACAGACCCTGGTGGGAGGCAGTCAAGTCACCCCATCCTGGATTCCCCTGGGTGTCTACTTTTCAAAAATGTATAGGTTTGCTAGGTTTCCCAAGGTGCCCGCAGAGCTAGGGTTCAAAAACTACAGCTAGTCATTTTTCCAAAAAAGGGTCATTTTTCACTGCGAAATTGAGGTGTGACCAGGTTGCATTTTGCGCCGTTTCCTGTCGCGGGCACTAGGCCGACCCACACAAGTGAGGTACCATTTTTCTCGTAAGACTTTGGGGAACGCGGGGTGGGTGGAAATTTGTGGATCCACGCAGATTCCGGAACTTTCCACGACAGAAATGTGGGGAAAATGTGTTTTTTTTGACAATTTTTTAGGTTTGCAAGGGATTCTGGGTAACAGACCCTGGTGGGAGGCAGTCAAGTCATCCCATCCTGGATTCCCCTGGGTGTCTAGTTTTCAAAAATGTATAGGTTTGCTAGGTTTCCCAAGGTGCCCGCAGAGCTAGGGTTCAAAAACTACAGCTAGTCATTTTTCCAAAAAAGGGTAATTTTTCACTGCGAAATTGAGGTGTGACCAGGTTGCGTTTTGCGCCCTTTCCTGTCGCGGGCACTAGGCCGACCCACACAAGTGAGGTACCATTTTTCTCGTAAGACTTTGGGGAACGCGGGGTGGGTGGAAATTTGTGGATCCACGCAGATTCCGGAACTTTCCACGACAGAAATGTGGGGAAAATGTGTTTTTTTTGACAATTTTTTAGGTTTGCAAGGGATTCTGGGTAACAGACCCTGGTGGGAGGCAGTCAAGTCACCCCATCCTGGATTCCCCTGGGTGTCTACTTTTCAAAAATGTATAGGTTTGCTAGGTTTCCCAAGGTGCCCGCAGAGGTAGGTTTCAAAAACTACAGCTAGTCATTTTTCCAAAAAAGGGTCATTTTTCGCTGCGAAATTGAGGTGTGACCAGGTTGCGTTTTGTGCCGTTTCCTGTCGCGGGCAGTAGGCCGACCCACACAAGTGAGGTACCGTTTTTCTCGTACGACTTTGGGGAACGCGGGGTGAGTGGAAATTTGTGGATCCACACAGATTCCGGAACTTTCCACGACAGAAATGTGGGGAAAATGTGTTTTTTTTGACAATTTTTTAGGTTTGCAAGGGATTCTGGGTAACAGACCCTGGTGGGAGGTAGTCAAGTCACCCCATCCTGGATTCCCCTGGGAATCTAGTTTTCAAAAATGTATAGGTTTGCTAGGTTTCCCAAGGTGCCCGCAGAGCTAGGGTTCACAAACTACAGCTAGTCATTTTTCCTAAAAAGGGTCATTTTTTACTGCGAAATTGAGGTGTGACCAGGTTGCGTTTTGCGCCGTTTCCTGTCGCGGGCACTAGGCCGACCCACACAAGTGAGGTACCGTTTTTCTCGTAAGACTTTGGGGAACGCGGGGTGGGTGGAAATTTGTGGATCCACGCAGATTCCGGAACTTCCCACGACAGAAATGTGTGGAAAATGTGTTTCTTTTGACAATTTTTTAGGTTTGCAAGGGATTCTGGGTAACAGACCCTGGTGGGAGGCAGTCAAGTCACCCCATCCTCGATTCCCCTGGGTGTCTAGTTTTCACAAATGTATAGGTTTGCTAGGTTTCCCAAGGTGCCCGCAGAGCTAGGGTTCACAATCTACAGCTAGTCATTTTTCCAAAAAAGGGTCATTTTTCACTGCGAAATTGAGGAGTGACCAGGTTGCGTTTTGCGCCGTTTCCTGTCGCGGGCACTAGGCCGACCCACACAAGTGAGGTACCGTTTTTCTCGTAAGACTTTGGGGAACGCGGGGTGGGTGGAAATTTGTGGATCCACGCAGATTCCGGAACTTCCCACGACAGAAATGTGTGGAAAATGTGTTTCTTTTGACAATTTTTTAGGTTTGCAAGGGATTCTGGGTAACAGACCCTGGTGGGAGGCAGTCAAGTCACCCCATCCTCGATTCCCCTGGGTGTCTAGTTTTCACAAATGTATAGGTTTGCTAGGTTTCCCAAGGTGCCCGCAGAGCTAGGGTTCACAATCTACAGCTAGTCATTTTTCCAAAAAAGGGTCATTTTTCACTGCGAAATTGAGGAGTGACCAGGTTGCGTTTTGCGCCGTTTCCTGTCGCGGGCACTAGGCCGACCCACACAAGTGAGGTACCGTTTTTCTCATAAGACTTTGGGGAACGCGGGGTGGGTGGAAATTTGTGGATCCACGCAGATTCCGGAACTTTCCACGACAGAAATGTGTGGAAAATGTGTTTCTTTTGACAATTTTTTAGGTTTGCAACGGATTCTGGGTAACAGACCCTGGTGGGAGGCAGTCAAGTCACCCCATCCTCGATTCCCCTGGGTGTCTAGTTTTCAAAAATGTATAGGTTTGCTAGGTTTCCCAAGGTGCCCGCAGAGCTAGGGTTCAAAAACTACAGCTAGTCATTTTTCCAAAAAAGGGTCATTTTTCACTGTGAAATTGAGGTGTGACCAGGTTGCGTTTTGCGCCGTTTCCTGTCGCGTGCACTAGGCCGACCCACACAAGTGAGGTACCGTTTTTCTCGTAAGACTTTGGGGAACGCGGGGTGGGTGGAAATTTGTGGATCCACGCAGATTCCGGAACTTTCCATGACAGAAATGTGTGGAAAATGTGTTTTTTTTGACAATTTTTTAGGTTTGCAAGGGATTCTGGGTAACAGACCCTGGTGGGAGGCAGTCAAGTCACTCCATCCTGGATTCCCCTGGGTGTCTAGGTTTCAAAAATGTATAGGTTTGCTAGGTTTCCCAAGGTGCCCGCAGAGCTAGGGTTCAAAAACTACAGCTAGTCATTTTTCCAAAAAAGGGTAATTTTTCACTGCGAAATTGAGGTGTGACCAGGTTGCGTTTTGCGCCCTTTCCTGTCGCGGGCACTAGGCCGACCCACACAAGTGAGGTAACATTTTTCTCGTAAGACTTTGGGGAACGCGGGGTGGGTGGAAATTTGTGGATCCACGCAGATTCCGGAACTTTCCACGACAGAAATGTGGGGAAAATGTGTTTTTTTTGACAATTTTTTAGGTTTGCAAGGGATTCTGGGTAACAGACCCTGGTGGGAGGCAGTCAAGTCACCCCATCCTGGATTCCCCTGGGTGTCTACTTTTCAAAAATGTATAGGTTTGCTAGGTTTCCCAAGGTGCCCGCAGAGCTAGGGTTCAAAAACTACAGCTAGTCATTTTTCCAAAAAAGGGTAATTTTTCACTGCGAAATTGAGGTGTGACCAGGTTGCGTTTTGCGCCCTTTCCTGTCGCGGGCACTAGGCCGACCCACACAAGTGAGGTACCGTTTTTCTCGTAAGACTTTGGGGAACGCGGGGTGGGTGGAAATTTGTGGATCCACGCAGATTCCGGAACTTCCCACGACAGAAATGTGTGGAAAATGTGTTTCTTTTGACAATTTTTTAGGTTTGCAAGGGATTCTGGGTAACAGACCCTGGTGGGAGGCAGTCAAGTCACCCCATCCTCGATTCCCCTGGGTGTCTAGTTTTCACAAATGTATAGGTTTGCTAGGTTTCCCAAGGTGCCCGCAGAGCTAGGGTTCACAATCTACAGCTAGTCATTTTTCCAAAAAAGGGTCATTTTTCACTGCGAAATTGAGGAGTGACCAGGTTGCGTTTTGCGCCGTTTCCTGTCGCGGGCACTAGGCCGACCCACACAAGTGAGGTACCGTTTTTCTCATAAGACTTTGGGGAACGCGGGGTGGGTGGAAATTTGTGGATCCACGCAGATTCCGGAACTTTCCACGACAGAAATGTGTGGAAAATGTGTTTCTTTTGACAATTTTTTAGGTTTGCAACGGATTCTGGGTAACAGACCCTGGTGGAAGGCAGTCAAGTCACCCCATCCTCGATTCCCCTGGGTGTCTAGTTTTCAAAAATGTATAGGTTTGCTAGGTTTCCCAAGGTGCCCGCAGAGCTAGGGTTCAAAAACTACAGCTAGTCATTTTTCCAAAAAAGGGTCATTTTTCACTGTGAAATTGAGGTGTGACCAGGTTGCGTTTTGCGCCGTTTCCTGTCGCGTGCACTAGGCCGACCCACACAAGTGAGGTACCGTTTTTCTCGTAAGACTTTGGGGAACGCGGGGTGGGTGGAAATTTGTGGATCCACGCAGATTCCGGAACTTTCCATGACAGAAATGTGTGGAAAATGTGTTTTTTTTGACAATTTTTTAGGTTTGCAAGGGATTCTGGGTAACAGACCCTGGTGGGAGGCAGTCAAGTCACTCCATCCTGGATTCCCCTGGGTGTCTAGGTTTCAAAAATGTATAGGTTTGCTAGGTTTCCCAAGGTGCCCGCAGAGCTAGGGTTCAAAAACTACAGCTAGTCATTTTTCCAAAAAAGGGTAATTTTTCACTGCGAAATTGAGGTGTGACCAGGTTGCGTTTTGCGCCCTTTCCTGTCGCGGGCACTAGGCCGACCCACACAAGTGAGGTACCGTTTTTCTCGTAAGACTTTGGGGAACGCGGGGTGCATGGAAATTTGTGGATCCACGCAGATTCCGGAACTTTCCACGACAGAAATGTGGGGAAAATGTGGTTTTTTTGACAATTTTTTAGGTTTGCAAGGGATTCTGGGTAACAGACCCTGGTGGGAGGCAGTCAAGTCACCCCATCCTGGATTCCCCTGGGTGTCTACTTTTCAAAAATGTATAGGTTTGCTAGGTTTCCCAAGGTGCCCGCAGAGGTAGGTTTCAAAAACTACAGCTAGTCATTTTTCCAAAAAAGGGTCATTTTTCACTGCGAAATTGAGGTGTGACCAGGTTGCGTTTTGTGCCGTTTCCTGTCGCGGGCACTAGGCCGACCCACACAAGTGAGGTACCGTTTTTCTCGTAAGACTTTGGGGAACGCGGGGTGGGTGGAAATTTGTGGATCCACGCAGATTCCGGAACTTTCCACGACAGAAATGTGTGGAAAATGTGTTTTTTTTGACAATTTTTTAGGTCTGCAAGGGATTCTGGGTAACAGACCCTGGTGGGAGGCAGTCAAGTCACCCCATCCTCGATTCCCCTGGGTGTCTAGTTTTCAAAAATGTATAGGTTTGCTAGGTTTCCCAAGGTGCCCGCAGAGCTAGGGTTCAAAAACTACAGCTAGTCATTTTTCCAAAAAAGGGTCATTTTTCACTGTGAAATTGAGGTGTGACCAGGTTGCGTTTTGCGCCATTTCCTGTCGCGTGCACTAGGCCGACCCACACAAGTGAGGTACCGTTTTTCTCGTAAGACTTTGGGGAACGCGGGGTGGGTGGAAATTTGTGGATCCACGGAGATTCCGGAACTTTCCACGACAGAAATATGGGGAAAATGTGTTTTTTTTGACAATTTTTTAGGTTTGCAAGGGATTCTGGGTAACAGACCCTGGTGGGAGGCAGTCAAGTCACCCCATCCTGGATTCCCCTGGGTGTCTACTTTTCAAAAATGTATAGGTTTGCTAGGTTTCCCAAGGTGCCCGCAGAGCTAGGGTTCAAAAACTACAGCTAGTCATTTTTCCAAAAAAGGGTCATTTTTCACTGTGAAATTGAGGTGTGACCAGGTTGCGTTTTGCGCCGTTTCCTGTCGCGGGCACTAGGCCGACCCACACAAGTGAGGTACCGTTTTTCTCGTAAGACTTTGGGAAACGCAGGGTGGGTGGAAATTTGTGGATCCACGCAGATTCCGGAACTTTCCACGACAGAAATGTGGGGAAAATGTGTTTTTTTTGACAATTTTTTAGGTTTGCAAGGGATTCTGGGTAACAGACCCTGGTGGGAAGCAGTCAAGTCACCCCATCCTGGATTCCCCTGGGTGTCTACTTTTCAAAAATGTATAGGTTTGCTAGGTTTCCCAAGGTGCCCGCAGAGCTAGGGTTCAAAAACTACAGCTAGTCATTTTTCCAAAAAAGGGTCATTTTTCACTGCGAAATTGAGGTGTGACCAGGTTGCGTTTTGCACCGTTTCCTGTCGCGGGCACTAGGCCGACCCACACAAGTGAGGTACTGTTTTTCTCGTAAGCCTTTGGGGAACGCGGGGTGGGTGGAAATTTGTGGATCCACGCAGATTCGGGAACTTTCCACGACAGAAATGTGGGGAAAATGTGTTTTTTTGACAATTTTTTAGGTTTGCAAGGGATTCTGGGTAACAGACCCTGGTGGGAGGCAGTCAAGTCACCCCATCCTGGATTCCCCTGGGTGTCTACTTTTCAAAAATGTATAGGTTTGCTAGGTTTCCCAAGGTGCCCGCAGAGCTAGGGTTCAAAAACTACAGCTAGTCATTTTTCCAAAAAAGGGTCATTTTTCACTGCGAAATTGAGGTGTGACCAGGTTGCATTTTGCGCCGTTTCCTGTCGCGGGCACTAGGCCGACCCACACAAGTGAGGTACCATTTTTCTCGTAAGACTTTGGGGAACGCGGGGTGGGTGGAAATTTGTGGATCCACGCAGATTCCGGAACTTTCCACGACAGAAATGTGGGGAAAATGTGTTTTTTTTGACAATTTTTTAGGTTTGCAAGGGATTCTGGGTAACAGACCCTGGTGGGAGGCAGTCAAGTCATCCCATCCTAGATTCCCCTGGGTGTCTAGTTTTCAAAAATGTATAGGTTTGCTAGGTTTCCCAAGGTGCCCGCAGAGCTAGGGTTCAAAAACTACAGCTAGTCATTTTTCCAAAAAAGGGTAATTTTTCACTGCGAAATTGAGGTGTGACCAGGTTGCGTTTTGCGCCCTTTCCTGTCGCGGGCACTAGGCCGACCCACACAAGTGAGGTACCATTTTTCTCGTAAGACTTTGGGGAACGCGGGGTGGGTGGAAATTTGTGGATCCACGCAGATTCCGGAACTTTCCACGACAGAAATGTGGGGAAAATGTGTTTTTTTTGACAATTTTTTAGGTTTGCAAGGGATTCTGGGTAACAGACCCTGGTGGGAGGCAGTCAAGTCACCCCATCCTGGATTCCCCTGGGTGTCTACTTTTCAAAAATGTATAGGTTTGCTAGGTTTCCCAAGGTGCCCGCAGAGGTAGGTTTCAAAAACTACAGCTAGTCATTTTTCCAAAAAAGGGTCATTTTTCGCTGCGAAATTGAGGTGAGACCAGGTTGCGTTTTGCGCCCTTTCCTGTCGCGGGCACTAGGCCGACCCACACAAGTGAGGTACCGTTTTTCTCGTAAGACTTTGGGGAACGCGGGGTGCATGGAAATTTGTGGATCCACGCAGATTCCGGAACTTTCCACGACAGAAATGTGGGGAAAATGTGGTTTTTTTGACAATTTTTTAGGTTTGCAAGGGATTCTGGGTAACAGACCCTGGTGGGAGGCAGTCAAGTCACTCCATCCTGGATTCCCCTGGGTGTCTACTTTTCAAAAATGTATAGGTTTGCTAGGTTTCCCAAGGTGCCCGCAGAGGTAGGTTTCAAAAACTACAGCTAGTCATTTTTCCAAAAAAGGGTCATTTTTCACTGCGAAATTGAGGTGTGACCAGGTTGCGTTTTGCGCCCTTTCCTGTCGCGGGCACTAGGCCGACCCACACAAGTGAGGTACCGTTTTTCTCGTAAGACTTTGGGGAACGCGGGGTGCATGGAAATTTGTGGATCCACGCAGATTCCGGAACTTTCCACGACAGAAATGTGGGGAAAATGTGGTTTTTTTGACAATTTTTTAGGTTTGCAAGGGATTCTGGGTAACAGACCCTGGTGGGAGGCAGTCAAGTCACTCCATCCTGGATTCCCCTGGGTGTCTACTTTTCAAAAATGTATAGGTTTGCTAGGTTTCCCAAGGTGCCCGCAGAGGTAGGTTTCAAAAACTACAGCTAGTCATTTTTCCAAAAAAGGGTCATTTTTCACTGCGAAATTGAGGTGTGACCAGGTTGCGTTTTGTGCCGTTTCCTGTCGCGGGCACTAGGCCGACCCACACAAGTGAGGTACCGTTTTTCTCGTAAGACTTTGGGGAACGCGGGGTGGGTGGAAATTTGTGGATCCACGCAGATTCCGGAACTTTCCACGACAGAAATGTGTGGAAAATGTGTTTTTTTTGACAATTTTTTAGGTCTGCAAGGGATTCTGGGTAACAGACCCTGGTGGGAGGCAGTCAAGTCACCCCATCCTCGATTCCCCTGGGTGTCTAGTTTTCAAAAATGTATAGGTTTGCTAGGTTTCCCAAGGTGCCCGCAGAGCTAGGGTTCAAAAACTACAGCTAGTCATTTTTCCAAAAAAGGGTCATTTTTCACTGTGAAATTGAGGTGTGACCAGGTTGCGTTTTGCGCCATTTCCTGTCGCGTGCACTAGGCCGACCCACACAAGTGAGGTACCGTTTTTCTCGTAAGACTTTGGGGAACGCGGGGTGGGTGGAAATTTGTGGATCCACGGAGATTCCGGAACTTTCCACGACAGAAATATGGGGAAAATGTGTTTTTTTTGACAATTTTTTAGGTTTGCAAGGGATTCTGGGTAACAGACCCTGGTGGGAGGCAGTCAAGTCACCCCATCCTGGATTCCCCTGGGTGTCTACTTTTCAAAAATGTATAGGTTTGCTAGGTTTCCCAAGGTGCCCGCAGAGCTAGGGTTCAAAAACTACAGCTAGTCATTTTTCCAAAAAAGGGTCATTTTTCACTGTGAAATTGAGGTGTGACCAGGTTGCGTTTTGCGCCGTTTCCTGTCGCGGGCACTAGGCCGACCCACACAAGTGAGGTACCGTTTTTCTCGTAAGACTTTGGGAAACGCAGGGTGGGTGGAAATTTGTGGATCCACGCAGATTCCGGAACTTTCCACGACAGAAATGTGGGGAAAATGTGTTTTTTTTGACAATTTTTTAGGTTTGCAAGGGATTCTGGGTAACAGACCCTGGTGGGAAGCAGTCAAGTCACCCCATCCTGGATTCCCCTGGGTGTCTACTTTTCAAAAATGTATAGGTTTGCTAGGTTTCCCAAGGTGCCCGCAGAGCTAGGGTTCAAAAACTACAGCTAGTCATTTTTCCAAAAAAGGGTCATTTTTCACTGCGAAATTGAGGTGTGACCAGGTTGCGTTTTGCACCGTTTCCTGTCGCGGGCACTAGGCCGACCCACACAAGTGAGGTACTGTTTTTCTCGTAAGCCTTTGGGGAACGCGGGGTGGGTGGAAATTTGTGGATCCACGCAGATTCGGGAACTTTCCACGACAGAAATGTGGGGAAAATGTGTTTTTTTGACAATTTTTTAGGTTTGCAAGGGATTCTGGGTAACAGACCCTGGTGGGAGGCAGTCAAGTCACCCCATCCTGGATTCCCCTGGGTGTCTACTTTTCAAAAATGTATAGGTTTGCTAGGTTTCCCAAGGTGCCCGCAGAGCTAGGGTTCAAAAACTACAGCTAGTCATTTTTCCAAAAAAGGGTCATTTTTCACTGCGAAATTGAGGTGTGACCAGGTTGCATTTTGCGCCGTTTCCTGTCGCGGGCACTAGGCCGACCCACACAAGTGAGGTACCATTTTTCTCGTAAGACTTTGGGGAACGCGGGGTGGGTGGAAATTTGTGGATCCACGCAGATTCCGGAACTTTCCACGACAGAAATGTGGGGAAAATGTGTTTTTTTTGACAATTTTTTAGGTTTGCAAGGGATTCTGGGTAACAGACCCTGGTGGGAGGCAGTCAAGTCATCCCATCCTAGATTCCCCTGGGTGTCTAGTTTTCAAAAATGTATAGGTTTGCTAGGTTTCCCAAGGTGCCCGCAGAGCTAGGGTTCAAAAACTACAGCTAGTCATTTTTCCAAAAAAGGGTAATTTTTCACTGCGAAATTGAGGTGTGACCAGGTTGCGTTTTGCGCCCTTTCCTGTCGCGGGCACTAGGCCGACCCACACAAGTGAGGTACCATTTTTCTCGTAAGACTTTGGGGAACGCGGGGTGGGTGGAAATTTGTGGATCCACGCAGATTCCGGAACTTTCCACGACAGAAATGTGGGGAAAATGTGTTTTTTTTGACAATTTTTTAGGTTTGCAAGGGATTCTGGGTAACAGACCCTGGTGGGAGGCAGTCAAGTCACCCCATCCTGGATTCCCCTGGGTGTCTACTTTTCAAAAATGTATAGGTTTGCTAGGTTTCCCAAGGTGCCCGCAGAGGTAGGTTTCAAAAACTACAGCTAGTCATTTTTCCAAAAAAGGGTCATTTTTCGCTGCGAAATTGAGGTGTGACCAGGTTGCGTTTTGTGCCGTTTCCTGTCGCGGGCAGTAGGCCGACCCACACAAGTGAGGTACCGTTTTTCTCGTACGACTTTGGGGAACGCGGGGTGAGTGGAAATTTGTGGATCCACGCAGATTCCGGAACTTTCCACGACAGAAATGTGGGGAAAATGTGTTTTTTTTGACAATTTTTTAGGTTTGCAAGGGATTCTGGGTAACAGACCCTGGTGGGAGGCAGTCAAGCCACCCCATCCTGGATTCCCCTGGGAATCTAGTTTTCAAAAATGTATAGGTTTGCTAGGTTTCCCAAGGTGCCCGCAGAGCTAGGGTTCACAAACTACAGCTAGTCATTTTTCCAAAAAAGGGTCATTTTTTACTGCGAAATTGAGGTGTGACCAGGTTGCGTTTTGCGCCGTTTCCTGTCGCGGGCACTAGGCCGACCCACACAAGTGAGGTACCGTTTTTCTCGTAAGACTTTGGGGAACGCGGGGTGGGTGGAAATTTGTGGATCCACGCAGATTCCGGAACTTCCCACGACAGAAATGTGTGGAAAATGTGTTTCTTTTGACAATTTTTTAGGTTTGCAAGGGATTCTGGGTAACAGACCCTGGTGGGAGGCAGTCAAGTCACCCCATCCTCGATTCCCCTGGGTGTCTAGTTTTCACAAATGTATAGGTTTGCTAGGTTTCCCAAGGTGCCCGCAGAGCTAGGGTTCACAATCTACAGCTAGTCATTTTTCCAAAAAAGGGTCATTTTTCACTGCGAAATTGAGGAGTGACCAGGTTGCGTTTTGCGCCGTTTCCTGTCGCGGGCACTAGGCCGACCCACACAAGTGAGGTACCGTTTTTCTCGTAAGACTTTGGGGAACGCGGGGTGGGTGGAAATTTGTGGATCCACGCAGATTCCGGAACTTCCCACGACAGAAATGTGTGGAAAATGTGTTTCTTTTGACAATTTTTTAGGTTTGCAAGGGATTCTGGGTAACAGACCCTGGTGGGAGGCAGTCAAGTCACCCCATCCTCGATTCCCCTGGGTGTCTAGTTTTCACAAATGTATAGGTTTGCTAGGTTTCCCAAGGTGCCCGCAGAGCTAGGGTTCACAATCTACAGCTAGTCATTTTTCCAAAAAAGGGTCATTTTTCACTGCGAAATTGAGGAGTGACCAGGTTGCGTTTTGCGCCGTTTCCTGTCGCGGGCACTAGGCCGACCCACACAAGTGAGGTACCGTTTTTCTCATAAGACTTTGGGGAACGCGGGGTGGGTGGAAATTTGTGGATCCACGCAGATTCCGGAACTTTCCACGACAGAAATGTGTGGAAAATGTGTTTCTTTTGACAATTTTTTAGGTTTGCAACGGATTCTGGGTAACAGACCCTGGTGGGAGGCAGTCAAGTCACCCCATCCTCGATTCCCCTGGGTGTCTAGTTTTCAAAAATGTATAGGTTTGCTAGGTTTCCCAAGGTGCCCGCAGAGCTAGGGTTCAAAAACTACAGCTAGTCATTTTTCCAAAAAAGGGTCATTTTTCACTGTGAAATTGAGGTGTGACCAGGTTGCGTTTTGCGCCGTTTCCTGTCGCGTGCACTAGGCCGACCCACACAAGTGAGGTACCGTTTTTCTCGTAAGACTTTGGGGAACGCGGGGTGGGTGGAAATTTGTGGATCCACGCAGATTCCGGAACTTTCCATGACAGAAATGTGTGGAAAATGTGTTTTTTTTGACAATTTTTTAGGTTTGCAAGGGATTCTGGGTAACAGACCCTGGTGGGAGGCAGTCAAGTCACTCCATCCTGGATTCCCCTGGGTGTCTAGGTTTCAAAAATGTATAGGTTTGCTAGGTTTCCCAAGGTGCCCGCAGAGCTAGGGTTCAAAAACTACAGCTAGTCATTTTTCCAAAAAAGGGTAATTTTTCACTGCGAAATTGAGGTGTGACCAGGTTGCGTTTTGCGCCCTTTCCTGTCGCGGGCACTAGGCCGACCCACACAAGTGAGGTACCGTTTTTCTCGTAAGACTTTGGGGAACGCGGGGTGCATGGAAATTTGTGGATCCACGCAGATTCCGGAACTTTCCACGACAGAAATGTGGGGAAAATGTGGTTTTTTTGACAATTTTTTAGGTTTGCAAGGGATTCTGGGTAACAGACCCTGGTGGGAGGCAGTCAAGTCACCCCATCCTGGATTCCCCTGGGTGTCTACTTTTCAAAAATGTATAGGTTTGCTAGGTTTCCCAAGGTGCCCGCAGAGGTAGGTTTCAAAAACTACAGCTAGTCATTTTTCCAAAAAAGGGTCATTTTTCACTGCGAAATTGAGGTGTGACCAGGTTGCGTTTTGTGCCGTTTCCTGTCGCGGGCACTAGGCCGACCCACACAAGTGAGGTACCGTTTTTCTCGTAAGACTTTGGGGAACGCGGGGTGGGTGGAAATTTGTGGATCCACGCAGATTCCGGAACTTCCCACGACAGAAATGTGTGGAAAATGTGTTTCTTTTGACAATTTTTTAGGTTTGCAAGGGATTCTGGGTAACAGACCCTGGTGGGAGGCAGTCAAGTCACTCCATCCTGGATTCCCCTGGGTGTCTAGGTTTCAAAAATGTATAGGTTTGCTAGGTTTCCCAAGGTGCCCGCAGAGCTAGGGTTCAAAAACTACAGCTAGTCATTTTTCCAAAAAAGGGTAATTTTTCACTGCGAAATTGAGGTGTGACCAGGTTGCGTTTTGCGCCCTTTCCTGTCGCGGGCACTAGGCCGACCCACACAAGTGAGGTACCGTTTTTCTCGTAAGACTTTGGGGAACGCGGGGTGGGTGGAAATTTGTGGATCCACGCAGATTCCGGAACTTCCCACGACAGAAATGTGTGGAAAATGTGTTTCTTTTGACAATTTTTTAGGTTTGCAAGGGATTCTGGGTAACAGACCCTGGTGGGAGGCAGTCAAGTCACCCCATCCTCGATTCCCCTGGGTGTCTAGTTTTCACAAATGTATAGGTTTGCTAGGTTTCCCAAGGTGCCCGCAGAGCTAGGGTTCACAATCTACAGCTAGTCATTTTTCCAAAAAAGGGTCATTTTTCACTGTGAAATTGAGGTGTGACCAGGTTGCGTTTTGCGCCGTTTCCTGTCGCGTGCACTAGGCCGACCCACACAAGTGAGGTACCGTTTTTCTCGTAAGACTTTGGGGAACGCGGGGTGGGTGGAAATTTGTGGATCCACGCAGATTCCGGAACTTTCCATGACAGAAATGTGTGGAAAATGTGTTTTTTTTGACAATTTTTTAGGTTTGCAAGGGATTCTGGGTAACAGACCCTGGTGGGAGGCAGTCAAGTCACTCCATCCTGGATTCCCCTGGGTGTCTAGGTTTCAAAAATGTATAGGTTTGCTAGGTTTCCCAAGGTGCCCGCAGAGCTAGGGTTCAAAAACTACAGCTAGTCATTTTTCCAAAAAAGGGTAATTTTTCACTGCGAAATTGAGGTGTGACCAGGTTGCGTTTTGCGCCCTTTCCTGTCGCGGGCACTAGGCCGACCCACACAAGTGAGGTACCGTTTTTCTCGTAAGACTTTGGGGAACGCGGGGTGCATGGAAATTTGTGGATCCACGCAGATTCCGGAACTTTCCACGACAGAAATGTGGGGAAAATGTGGTTTTTTTGACAATTTTTTAGGTTTGCAAGGGATTCTGGGTAACAGACCCTGGTGGGAGGCAGTCAAGTCACCCCATCCTGGATTCCCCTGGGTGTCTACTTTTCAAAAATGTATAGGTTTGCTAGGTTTCCCAAGGTGCCCGCAGAGGTAGGTTTCAAAAACTACAGCTAGTCATTTTTCCAAAAAAGGGTCATTTTTCACTGCGAAATTGAGGTGTGACCAGGTTGCGTTTTGTGCCGTTTCCTGTCGCGGGCACTAGGCCGACCCACACAAGTGAGGTACCGTTTTTCTCGTAAGACTTTGGGGAACGCGGGGTGGGTGGAAATTTGTGGATCCTAGCAGATTCCGGAACTTTCCACGACAGAAATGTGGGGAAAATGTGTTTTTTTTGACAATTTTTTAGGTTTGCAAGGGATTCTGGGTAACAGACCCTGGTGGGAGGCAGTCAAGTCACCCCATCCTGGATTCCCCTGGGAATCTAGTTTTCAAAAATGTATAGGTGTGCTAGGTTTCCCAAGGTGCCCGCAGAGCTAGGGTTCAAAAACTACAGCTAGTCATTTTTCCAAACAAGGGTCATTTTTCACTGCGAAATTGAGGTGTGACCAGGTTGCGTTTTGTGCCGTTTCCTGTCGCGGGCACTAGGCCGACCCACACAAGTGAGGTACCGTTTTTCTCGTAAGACTTTGGGGAACGCGGGGTGGGTGGAAATTTGTGGATCCACGCAGATTCCGGAACTTTCCACGACAGAAATGTGGGGAAAATGTGTTTTTTTTGACAATTTTTTAGGTTTGCAAGGGATTCTGGGTAACAGACCCTGGTGGGAGGCAGTCAAGTCACCCCATCCTGGATTCCCCTGGGAATCTAGTTTTCAAAAATGTATAGGTTTGCTAGGTTTCCCAAGGTGCCCGCAGAGCTAGGGTTCACAAACTACAGCTAGTCATTTTTCCAAAAAAGGGTCATTTTTTACTGCGAAATTGAGGTGTGACCAGGTTGCGTTTTGCGCCGTTTCCTGTCGCGGGCACTAGGCCGACCCACACAAGTGAGGTACCGTTTTTCTCGTAAGACTTTGGGGAACGCGGGGTGGGTGGAAATTTGTGGATCCACGCAGATTCCGGAACTTCCCACGACAGAAATGTGTGGAAAATGTGTTTCTTTTGACAATTTTTTAGGTTTGCAAGGGATTCTGGGTAACAGACCCTGGTGGGAGGCAGTCAAGTCACCCCATCCTCGATTCCCCTGGGTGTCTAGTTTTCACAAATGTATAGGTTTGCTAGGTTTCCCAAGGTGCCCGCAGAGCTAGGGTTCACAATCTACAGCTAGTCATTTTTCCAAAAAAGGGTCATTTTTCACTGCGAAATTGAGGAGTGACCAGGTTGCGTTTTGCGCCGTTTCCTGTCGCGGGCACTAGGCCGACCCACACAAGTGAGGTACCGTTTTTCTCGTAAGACTTTGGGGAACGCGGGGTTGGTGGAAATTTGTGGATCCACGCAGATTCCGGAACTTCCCACGACAGAAATGTGTGGAAAATGTGTTTCTTTTGATAATTTTTTAGGTTTGCAAGGGATTCTGGGTAACAGACCCTGGTGGGAGGCAGTCAAGTCACCCCATCCTCGATTCCCCTGGGTGTCTAGTTTTCACAAATGTATAGGTTTGCTAGGTTTCCCAAGGTGCCCGCAGGGCTAGGGTTCAAAAACTACAGCTAGTCATTTTTCCAAAAAAGGGTAATTTTTCACTGCGAAATTGAGGTGTGACCAGGTTGCGTTTTGCGCCCTTTCCTGTCGCGGGCACTAGGCCGACCCACACAAGTGAGGTACCGTTTTTCTCGTAAGACTTTGGGGAACGCGGGGTGTGTGGAAATTTGTGGATCCACGCAGATTCCGTGACTTTCCACGACAGAAATGTGGGGAAAATGTGTTTTTTTTGACAATTTTTTAGGTTTGCAAGGGATTCTGGGTAACAGACCCTGGTGGGAGGCAGTCAAGTCACCCCATCCTGGATTCCCCTGGGTGTCTACTTTTCAAAAATGTATAGGTTTGCTAGGTTTCCCAAGGTACCCGTAGAGGTAGGTTTCAAAAACTACAGCTAGTCATTTTTCCAAAAAAGGGTCATTTTTCACTGCGAAATTGAGGTGTGACCAGGTTGCGTTTTGCGCCGTTTCCTGTCGCGGGCACTAGGCCGACCCACACAAGTGAGGTACCGTTTTTCTCGTAAGACTTTGGGGAACGCGGGGTGGGTGGAAATTTGTGGATCCACGCAGATTCCGGAACTTCCCACGACAGAAATGTGTGGAAAATGTGTT
The DNA here is from genome assembly GCF_964204655.1 of Triturus cristatus. NCBI lineage: Eukaryota > Metazoa > Chordata > Amphibia > Caudata > Salamandridae > Triturus > Triturus cristatus. The sequence goes on along the minus strand of NC_140579.1, from coordinate 988,187,766 downwards.
TCTTTTGACAATTTTTTAGGTTTGCAAGGGATTCTGGGTAACAGACCCTGGTGGGAGGCAGTCAAGTCAATCCATCCTGGATTCCCCTGGGTGTCTAGGTTTCAAAAATGTATAGGTTTGCTAGGTTTCCCAAGGTGCCCGCAGAGCTAGGGTTCAAAAACTACAGCTAGTCATTTTTCCAAAAAAGGGTAATTTTTCACTGCGAAATTGAGGTGTGACCAGGTTGCGTTTTGCGCCCTTTCCTGTCGCGGGCACTAGGCCGACCCACACAAGTGAGGTACCGTTTTTCTCGTAAGACTTTGGGCAACGCGGGGTGGGTGGAAATTTGTGGATCCACGCAGATTCCGGAACTTCCCACGACAGAAATGTGTGGAAAATGTGTTTCTTTTGACAATTTTTTAGGTTTGCAAGGGATTCTGGGTAACAGACCCTGGTGGGAGGCAGTCAAGTCACCCCATCCTCGATTCCCCTGGGTGTCTAGTTTTCACAAATGTATAGGTTTGCTAGGTTTCCCAAGGTGCCCGCAGAGCTAGGGTTCACAATCTACAGCTAGTCATTTTTCCAAAAAAGGGTCATTTTTCACTACGAAATTGAGGAGTGACCAGGTTGCGTTTTGCGCCGTTTCCTGTCGCGGGCACTAGGCCGACCCACACAAGTGAGGTACCGTTTTTCTCATAAGACTTTGGGGAACGCGGGGTGGGTGGAAATTTGTGGATCCACGCAGATTCCGGAACTTTCCACGACAGAAATGTGTGGAAAATGTGTTTTTTTTGACAATTTTTTAGGTTTGCAAGGGATTCTGGGTAACAGACCCTGGTGGGAGGCAGTCAAGTCACCCCATCCTGGATTCCCCTGGGAATCTAGTTTTCAAAAATGTATAGGTTTGCTAGGTTTCCCAAGGTGCCCGCAGAGCTAGGGTTCACAAACTACAGCTAGTCATTTTTCCAAAAAAGGGTCATTTTTTACTGCGAAATCGAGGTGTGACCAGGTTGCGTTTTGCGCCGTTTCCTGTCGCGGGCACTAGGCCGACCCACACAAGTGAGGTACCGTTTTTCTCGTAAGACTTTGGGGAACGCGGGGTGGGTGGAAATTTGTGGATCCACGCAGATTCCGGAACTTCCCACGACAGAAATGTGTGGAAAATGTGTTTCTTTTGACAATTTTTTAGGTTTGCAAGGGATTCTGGGTAACAGACCCTGGTGGGAGGCAGTCAAGTCACCCCATCCTCGATTCCCCTGGGTGTCTAGTTTTCACAAATGTATAGGTTTGCTAGGTTTCCCAAGGTGCCCGCAGAGCTAGGGTTCACAATCTACAGCTAGTCATTTTTCCAAAAAAGGGTCATTTTTCACTGCGAAATTGAGGAGTGACCAGGTTGCGTTTTGCGCCGTTTCCTGTCGCGGGCACTAGGCCGACCCACACAAGTGAGGTACCGTTTTTCTCGTAAGACTTTGGGGAACGCGGGGTTGGTGGAAATTTGTGGATCCACGCAGATTCCGGAACTTCCCACGACAGAAATGTGTGGAAAATGTGTTTCTTTTGATAATTTTTTAGGTTTGCAAGGGATTCTGGGTAACAGACCCTGGTGGGAGGCAGTCAAGTCACCCCATCCTCGATTCCCCTGGGTGTCTAGTTTTCACAAATGTATAGGTTTGCTAGGTTTCCCAAGGTGCCCGCAGAGCTAGGGTTCACAATCTACAGCTAGTCATTTTTCCAAAAAAGGGTCATTTTTCACTGCGAAATTGAGGAGTGACCAGGTTGCGTTTTGCACCGTTTCCTGTCACGGGCACTAGGCCGACCCACACAAGTGAGGTACCGTTTTTCTCATAAGACTTTGGGGAACGCGGGGTGGGTGGAAATTTGTGGATCCACGCAGATTCCGGAACTTTCCACGACAGAAATGTGTGGAAAATGTGTTTCTTTTGACAATTTTTTAGGTTTGCAACGGATTCTGGGTAACAGACCCCGGTGGGAGGCAGTCAAGTCACCCCATCCTCGATTCCCCTGGGTGTCTAGTTTTCAAAAATGTATAGGTTTGCTAGGTTTCCCAAGGTGCCCGCAGAGCTAGGGTTCAAAAACTACAGCTAGTCATTTTTCCAAAAAAGGGTCATTTTTCACTGTGAAATTGAGGTGTGACCAGGTTGCGTTTTGCGCCGTTTCCTGTCGCGTGCACTAGGCCGACCCACACAAGTGAGGTACCGTTTTTCTCGTAAGACTTTGGGGAACGCGGGGTGGGTGGAAATTTGTGGATCCACGCAGATTCCGGAACTTTCCATGACAGAAATGTGTGGAAAATGTGTTTTTTTGGACAATTTTTTAGGTTTGCAAGGGATTCTGGGTAACAGACCCTGGTGGGAGGCAGTCAAGTCACCCCATCCTGGATTCCCCTGGGTGTCTAGTTTTCAAAAATGTATAGGTTTGCTAGGTTTCCCAAGGTGCCCGCAGAGCTAGGGTTCAAAAACTACAGCTAGTCATTTTTCCAAAAAAGGGTAATTTTTCACTGCGAAATTGAGGTGTGACCAGGTTGCGTTTTGCGCCCTTTCCTGTCGCGGGCACTAGGCCGACCCACACAAGTGAGGTACCGTTTTTCTCGTAAGACTTTGGGGAACGCGGGGTGCATGGAAATTTGTGGATCCACGCAGATTCCGGAACTTTCCACGATAGAAATGTGGGGAAAATGTGGTTTTTTTGACAATTGTTTAGGTTTGCAAGGGATTCTGGGTAACAGACCCTGGTGGGAGGCAGTCAAGTCACCCCATCCTGGATTCCCCTGGGTGTCTACTTTTCAAAAATGTATAGGTTTGCTAGGTTTCCCAAGGTGCCCGCAGAGGTAGGTTTCAAAAACTACAGCTAGTCATTTTTCCAAAAAAGGGTCATTTTTCACTGCGAAATTGAGGTGTGACCAGGTTGCGTTTTGTGCCGTTTCCTGTCGCGGGCACTAGGCCGACCCACACAAGTGAGGTACCGTTTTTCTCGTAAGACTTTGGGGAACGCGGGGTGGGTGGAAATTTGTGGATCCACGCAGATTCCGGAACTTTCCACGACAGAAATGTGGGGAAAATGTGTTTTTTTTGACAATTTTTTAGGTTTGCAAGGGATTCTGGGTAACAGACCCTGGTGGGAGGCAGTCAAGTCACCCCATCCTGGATTCCCCTGGGAATCTAGTTTTCAAAAATGTATAGGTTTGCTAGGTTTACCAAGGTGCCCGCAGAGCTAGGGTTCACAAACTACAGCTAGTCATTTTTCCAAAAAAGGGTCATTTTTTACTGCGAAATTGAGGTGTGACCAGGTTGCGTTTTGCGCCGTTTCCTGTCGCGGGCACTAGGCCGACCCACACAAGTGTGGTACTGTTTTTCTCGTAAGCCTTTGGGGAACGCGGGGTGGGTGGAAATTTGTGGATCCACGCAGATTCGGGAACTTTCCACGACAGAAATGTGGGGAAAATGTGGTTTTTTTGACACTTTTTTAGGTTTGCAAGGGATTCTGGGTAACAGACCCTGGTGGGAGGCAGTCAAGTCACCCCATCCTGGATTCCCCTGGGTGTCTACTTTTCAAAAATGTATAAGTTTGCTAGGTTTACCAAGGTGCCCGCAGAGGTAGGGTTCAAAAACTACAGCTAGTCATTTTTCCAAAAAAGGGTAATTTTTCACTGCGAAATTGAGGTGTGACCAGGTTGCGTTTTGCGCCGTTTCCTGTCGCGGGCACTAGGCCGACCCACACAAGTGAGGTACCGTTTTTCTCGTAAGACTTTGGGGAACGCGGGGTGGGTGGAAATTTGTGGATCCACGCAGATTCCGGAACTTTCCACGACAGAAATGTGGGGAAAATGTGTTTTTTTTTGACAATTTTTTAGGTTTGCAAGGGATTCTGGGTAACGGACCCTGGTGGGAGGCAGTCAAGTCACCCCATCCTGGATTCCCCTGGGTGTCTAGTTTTCAAAAATGAATAGGTTTGCTAGGTTTCCCAAGGTGCCCGCAGAGCTAGGGTTCAAAAACTACAGCTAGTCATTTTTCCAAAAAAGGGTAATTTTTCACTGCGAAATTGAGGTGTGACCAGGTTGCGTTTTGCGCCCTTTCCTGTCGCGGGCACTAGGCCGACCCACACAAGTGAGGTACCGTTTTTCTCGTAAGACTTTGGGGAACGCGGGGTGTGTGGAAATTTGTGGATCCACGCAGATTCCGGAACTTTCCACGACAGAAATGTGGGGAAAATGTGTTTTTTTTGACAATTGTTTAGGTTTGCAAGGGATTCTGGGTAACAGACCCTGGTGGGAGGCAGTCAAGTCACCCCATCCTGGATTCCCCTGGGTGTCTACTTTTCAAAAATGTATAGGTTTGCGAGGTTTCCCAAGGTACCCGCAGAGGTAGGTTTCAAAAACTACAGCTAGTCATTTTTCCAAAAAAGGGTCATTTTTCACTGCGAAAATGAGGTGTGACCAGGTTGCGTTTTGCGCCGTTTCCTGTCGCGGGCACTAGGCCGACCCACACAAGTGAGGTACCGTTTTTCTCGTAAGACTTTGGGGAACGCGGGGTGGGTGGAAATTTGTGGATCCACGCAGATTCGGGAACTTTCCACGACAGAAATGTGTGGAAAATGTGTTTTTTTTGACAATTTTTTAGGTTTGCAAGGGATTCTGGGTAACAGACCCTGGTGAGAGGCAGTCAAGTCACCCCATCCTGGATTCCCCTGGGTGTCTAGTTTTCAAAAATGTATAGGTTTGCTAGGTTTCCCAAGGTGCCCGCAGAGCTAGGGTTCAAAAACTACAGCTAGTCATTTTTCCAAAAAAGGGTAATTTTTCACTGCGAAATTGAGGTGTGACCAGGTTGCGTTTTGCGCCCTTTCCTGTCGCGGGCACTAGGCCGACCCACACAAGTGAGGTACCGTTTTTCTCGTAAGACTTTGGGGAACGCGGGGTGTGTGGAAATTTGTGGATCCACGCAGATTCCGGAACTTTCCACGACAGAAATGTGGGGAAAATGTGTTTTTTTTGACAATTGTTTAGGTTTGCAAGGGATTCTGGGTAACAGACCCTGGTGGGAGGCAGTCAAGTCACCCCATCCTGGATTCCCCTGGGTGTCTACTTTTCAAAAATGTATAGGTTTGCGAGGTTTCCCAAGGTACCCGCAGAGGTAGGTTTCAAAAACTACAGCTAGTCATTTTTCCAAAAAAGGGTCATTTTTCACTGCGAAAATGAGGTGTGACCAGGTTGCGTTTTGCGCCGTTTCCTGTCGCGGGCACTAGGCCGACCCACACAAGTGAGGTACCGTTTTTCTCGTAAGACTTTGGGGAACGCGGGGTGGGTGGAAATTTGTGGATCCACGCAGATTCGGGAACTTTCCACGACAGAAATGTGTGGAAAATGTGTTTTTTTTGACAATTTTTTAGGTTTGCAAGGGATTCTGGGTAACAGACCCTGGTGAGAGGCAGTCAAGTCACCCCATCCTGGATTCCCCTGGGTGTCTAGTTTTCAAAAATGTATAGGTTTGCTAGGTTTCCCAAGGTGCCCGCAGAGCTAGGGTTCAAAAACTACAGCTAGTCATTTTTCCAAAAAAGGGTAATTTTTCACTGCGAAATTGAGGTGTGACCAGGTTGCGTTTTGCGCCCTTTCCTGTCGCGGGCACTAGGCCGACCCACACAAGTGAGGTACCGTTTTTCTCGTAAGACTTTGGGGAACGCGGGGTGTGTGGAAATTTGTGGATCCACGCAGATTCCGGAACTTTCCACGACAGAAATGTGGGGAAAATGTGTTTTTTTTGACAATTTTTTAGGTTTGCAAGGGATTCTGGGTAACAGACCCTGGTGGGAGGCAGTCAAGTCACCCCATCCTGGATTCCCCTGGGTGTCTACTTTTCAAAAATGTATAGGTTTGCGAGGTTTCCCAAGGTACCCGCAGAGGTAGGTTTCAAAAACTACAGCTAGTCATTTTTCCAAAAAAGGGTCATTTTTCACTGCGAAAATGAGGTGTGACCAGGTTGCGTTTTGCGCCGTTTCCTGTCGCGGGCACTAGGCCGACCCACACAAGTGAGGTACCGTTTTTCTCGTAAGACTTTGGGGAACGCGGGGTGGGTGGAAATTTGTGGATCCACGCAGATTCCGGAACTTTCCACGACAGAAATGTGTGGAAAATGTGTTTTTTTTGACAATTTTTTAGGTTTGCAAGGGATTCTGGGTAACAGACCCTGGTGGGAGGCAGTCAAGTCACCCCATCCTGGATTCCCCTGGGTGTCTACTTTTCAAAAATGTATAGGTTTGCTAGGTTTCCCAAGGTACCCGCAGAGGTAGGTTTCAAAAACTACAGCTAGTCATTTTTCCAAAAAAGGGTCATTTTTCACTGCGAAATTGAGGTGTGACCAGGTTGCGTTTTGCGCCGTTTCCTGTCGCGGGCACTAGGCCGACCCACACAAGTGAGGTACCGTTTTTCTCGTAAGACTTTGGGGAACGCGGGGTGGGTGGAAATTTGTGGATCCACGCAGATTCCGGAACTTCCCACGACAGAAATGTGTGGAAAATGTGTTTCTTTTGACAATTTTTTAGGTTTGCAAGGGATTCTGGGTAACAGACCCTGGTGGGAGGCAGTCAAGTCAATCCATCCTGGATTCCCCTGGGTGTCTAGGTTTCAAAAATGTATAGGTTTGCTAGGTTTCCCAAGGTGCCCGCAGAGCTAGGGTTCAAAAACTACAGCTAGTCATTTTTCCAAAAAAGGGTAATTTTTCACTGCGAAATTGAGGTGTGACCAGGTTGCGTTTTGCGCCCTTTCCTGTCGCGGGCACTAGGCCGACCCACACAAGTGAGGTACCGTTTTTCTCGTAAGACTTTGGGCAACGCGGGGTGGGTGGAAATTTGTGGATCCACGCAGATTCCGGAACTTCCCACGACAGAAATGTGTGGAAAATGTGTTTCTTTTGACAATTTTTTAGGTTTGCAAGGGATTCTGGGTAACAGACCCTGGTGGGAGGCAGTCAAGTCACCCCATCCTCGATTCCCCTGGGTGTCTAGTTTTCACAAATGTATAGGTTTGCTAGGTTTCCCAAGGTGCCCGCAGAGCTAGGGTTCACAATCTACAGCTAGTCATTTTTCCAAAAAAGGGTCATTTTTCACTGCGAAATTGAGGAGTGACCAGGTTGCGTTTTGCGCCGTTTCCTGTCGCGGGCACTAGGCCGACCCACACAAGTGAGGTACCGTTTTTCTCATAAGACTTTGGGGAACGCGGGGTGGGTGGAAATTTGTGGATCCACGCAGATTCCGGAACTTTCCACGACAGAAATGTGTGGAAAATGTGTTTTTTTTGACAATTTTTTAGGTTTGCAAGGGATTCTGGGTAACAGACCCTGGTGGGAGGCAGTCAAGTCACCCCATCCTGGATTCCCCTGGGAATCTAGTTTTCAAAAATGTATAGGTTTGCTAGGTTTCCCAAGGTGCCCGCAGAGCTAGGGTTCACAAACTACAGCTAGTCATTTTTCCAAAAAAGGGTCATTTTTTACTGCGAAATCGAGGTGTGACCAGGTTGCGTTTTGCGCCGTTTCCTGTCGCGGGCACTAGGCCGACCCACACAAGTGAGGTACCGTTTTTCTCGTAAGACTTTGGGGAACGCGGGGTGGGTGGAAATTTGTGGATCCACGCAGATTCCGGAACTTCCCACGACAGAAATGTGTGGAAAATGTGTTTCTTTTGACAATTTTTTAGGTTTGCAAGGGATTCTGGGTAACAGACCCTGGTGGGAGGCAGTCAAGTCACCCCATCCTCGATTCCCCTGGGTGTCTAGTTTTCACAAATGTATAGGTTTGCTAGGTTTCCCAAGGTGCCCGCAGAGCTAGGGTTCACAATCTACAGCTAGTCATTTTTCCAAAAAAGGGTCATTTTTCACTGCGAAATTGAGGAGTGACCAGGTTGCGTTTTGCGCCGTTTCCTGTCGCGGGCACTAGGCCGACCCACACAAGTGAGGTACCGTTTTTCTCGTAAGACTTTGGGGAACGCGGGGTTGGTGGAAATTTGTGGATCCACGCAGATTCCGGAACTTCCCACGACAGAAATGTGTGGAAAATGTGTTTCTTTTGATAATTTTTTAGGTTTGCAAGGGATTCTGGGTAACAGACCCTGGTGGGAGGCAGTCAAGTCACCCCATCCTCGATTCCCCTGGGTGTCTAGTTTTCACAAATGTATAGGTTTGCTAGGTTTCCCAAGGTGCCCGCAGAGCTAGGGTTCACAATCTACAGCTAGTCATTTTTCCAAAAAAGGGTCATTTTTCACTGCGAAATTGAGGAGTGACCAGGTTGCGTTTTGCACCGTTTCCTGTCGCGGGCACTAGGCCGACCCACACAAGTGAGGTACCGTTTTTCTCATAAGACTTTGGGGAACGCGGGGTGGGTGGAAATTTGTGGATCCACGCAGATTCCGGAACTTTCCACGACAGAAATGTGTGGAAAATGTGTTTCTTTTGACAATTTTTTAGGTTTGCAACGGATTCTGGGTAACAGACCCCGGTGGGAGGCAGTCAAGTCACCCCATCCTCGATTCCCCTGGGTGTCTAGTTTTCAAAAATGTATAGGTTTGCTAGGTTTCCCAAGGTGCCCGCAGAGCTAGGGTTCAAAAACTACAGCTAGTCATTTTTCCAAAAAAGGGTCATTTTTCACTGTGAAATTGAGGTGTGACCAGGTTGCGTTTTGCGCCGTTTCCTGTCGCGTGCACTAGGCCGACCCACACAAGTGAGGTACCGTTTTTCTCGTAAGACTTTGGGGAACGCGGGGTGGGTGGAAATTTGTGGATCCACGCAGATTCCGGAACTTTCCATGACAGAAATGTGTGGAAAATGTGTTTTTTTTGACAATTTTTTAGGTTTGCAAGGGATTCTGGGTAACAGACCCTGGTGGGAGGCAGTCAAGTCACCCCATCCTGGATTCCCCTGGGTGTCTAGTTTTCAAAAATGTATAGGTTTGCTAGGTTTCCCAAGGTGCCCGCAGAGCTAGGGTTCAAAAACTACAGCTAGTCATTTTTCCAAAAAAGGGTAATTTTTCACTGCGAAATTGAGGTGTGACCAGGTTGCGTTTTGCGCCCTTTCCTGTCGCGGGCACTAGGCCGACCCACACAAGTGAGGTACCGTTTTTCTCGTAAGACTTTGGGGAACGCGGGGTGCATGGAAATTTGTGGATCCACGCAGATTCCGGAACTTTCCACGATAGAAATGTGGGGAAAATGTGGTTTTTTTGACAATTGTTTAGGTTTGCAAGGGATTCTGGGTAACAGACCCTGGTGGGAGGCAGTCAAGTCACCCCATCCTGGATTCCCCTGGGTGTCTACTTTTCAAAAATGTATAGGTTTGCTAGGTTTCCCAAGGTGCCCGCAGAGGTAGGTTTCAAAAACTACAGCTAGTCATTTTTCCAAAAAAGGGTCATTTTTCACTGCGAAATTGAGGTGTGACCAGGTTGCGTTTTGTGCCGTTTCCTGTCGCGGGCACTAGGCCGACCCACACAAGTGAGGTACCGTTTTTCTCGTAAGACTTTGGGGAACGCGGGGTGGGTGGAAATTTGTGGATCCACGCAGATTCCGGAACTTTCCACGACAGAAATGTGGGGAAAATGTGTTTTTTTTGACAATTTTTTAGGTTTGCAAGGGATTCTGGGTAACAGACCCTGGTGGGAGGCAGTCAAGTCACCCCATCCTGGATTCCCCTGGGAATCTAGTTTTCAAAAATGTATAGGTTTGCTAGGTTTACCAAGGTGCCCGCAGAGCTAGGGTTCACAAACTACAGCTAGTCATTTTTCCAAAAAAGGGTCATTTTTTACTGCGAAATTGAGGTGTGACCAGGTTGCGTTTTGCGCCGTTTACTGTCGCGGGCACTAGGCCGACCCACACAAGTGTGGTACTGTTTTTCTCGTAAGCCTTTGGGGAACGCGGGGTGGGTGGAAATTTGTGGATCCACGCAGATTCGGGAACTTTCCACGACAGAAATGTGGGGAAAATGTGGTTTTTTTGACACTTTTTTAGGTTTGCAAGGGATTCTGGGTAACAGACCCTGGTGGGAGGCAGTCAAGTCACCCCATCCTGGATTCCCCTGGGTGTCTACTTTTCAAAAATGTATAAGTTTGCTAGGTTTACCAAGGTGCCCGCAGAGGTAGGGTTCAAAAACTACAGCTAGTCATTTTTCCAAAAAAGGGTAATTTTTCACTGCGAAATTGAGGTGTGACCAGGTTGCGTTTTGCGCCGTTTCCTGTCGCGGGCACTAGGCCGACCCACACAAGTGAGGTACCGTTTTTCTCGTAAGACTTTGGGGAACGCGGGGTGGGTGGAAATTTGTGGATCCACGCAGATTCCGGAACTTTCCACGACAGAAATGTGGGGAAAATGTGTTTTTTTTTGACAATTTTTTAGGTTTGCAAGGGATTCTGGGTAACGGACCCTGGTGGGAGGCAGTCAAGTCACCCCATCCTGGATTCCCCTGGGTGTCTAGTTTTCAAAAATGAATAGGTTTGCTAGGTTTCCCAAGGTGCCCGCAGAGCTAGGGTTCAAAAACTACAGCTAGTCATTTTTCCAAAAAAGGGTAATTTTTCACTGCGAAATTGAGGTGTGACCAGGTTGCGTTTTGCGCCCTTTCCTGTCGCGGGCACTAGGCCGACCCACACAAGTGAGGTACCGTTTTTCTCGTAAGACTTTGGGGAACGCGGGGTGTGTGGAAATTTGTGGATCCACGCAGATTCCGGAACTTTCCACGACAGAAATGTGGGGAAAATGTGTTTTTTTTGACAATTGTTTAGGTTTGCAAGGGATTCTGGGTAACAGACCCTGGTGGGAGGCAGTCAAGTCACCCCATCCTGGATTCCCCTGGGTGTCTACTTTTCAAAAATGTATAGGTTTGCGAGGTTTCCCAAGGTACCCGCAGAGGTAGGTTTCAAAAACTACAGCTAGTCATTTTTCCAAAAAAGGGTCATTTTTCACTGCGAAAATGAGGTGTGACCAGGTTGCGTTTTGCGCCGTTTCCTGTCGCGGGCACTAGGCCGACCCACACAAGTGAGGTACCGTTTTTCTCGTAAGACTTTGGGGAACGCGGGGTGGGTGGAAATTTGTGGATCCACGCAGATTCGGGAACTTTCCACGACAGAAATGTGTGGAAAATGTGTTTTTTTTGACAATTTTTTAGGTTTGCAAGGGATTCTGGGTAACAGACCCTGGTGAGAGGCAGTCAAGTCACCCCATCCTGGATTCCCCTGGGTGTCTAGTTTTCAAAAATGTATAGGTTTGCTAGGTTTCCCAAGGTGCCCGCAGAGCTAGGGTTCAAAAACTACAGCTAGTCATTTTTCCAAAAAAGGGTAATTTTTCACTGCGAAATTGAGGTGTGACCAGGTTGCGTTTTGCGCCCTTTCCTGTCGCGGGCACTAGGCCGACCCACACAAGTGAGGTACCGTTTTTCTCGTAAGACTTTGGGGAACGCGGGGTGTGTGGAAATTTGTGGATCCACGCAGATTCCGGAACTTTCCACGACAGAAATGTGGGGAAAATGTGTTTTTTTTGACAATTTTTTAGGTTTGCAAGGGATTCTGGGTAACAGACCCTGGTGGGAGGCAGTCAAGTCACCCCATCCTGGATTCCCCTGGGTGTCTACTTTTCAAAAATGTATAGGTTTGCGAGGTTTCCCAAGGTACCCGCAGAGGTAGGTTTCAAAAACTACAGCTAGTCATTTTTCCAAAAAAGGGTCATTTTTCACTGCGAAAATGAGGTGTGACCAGGTTGCGTTTTGCGCCGTTTCCTGTCGCGGGCACTAGGCCGACCCACACAAGTGAGGTACCGTTTTTCTCGTAAGACTTTGGGGAACGCGGGGTGGGTGGAAATTTGTGGATCCACGCAGATTCCGGAACTTTCCACGACAGAAATGTGTGGAAAATGTGTTTTTTTTGACAATTTTTTAGGTTTGCAAGGGATTCTGGGTAACAGACCCTGGTGGGAGGCAGTCAAGTCACCCCATCCTGGATTTCCCTGGGTGTCTACTTTTCAAAAATGTATAAGTTTGCTAGGTTTCCCAAGGTGCCCGCAGAGGTAGGGTTTAAAAACTACAGCTAGTCATTTTTCCAAAAAAGGGTCATTTTTCACTGCAAAATTGAGGTGTGACCAGGTTGCGTTTTGCGCCGTTTCCTGTCGCGGGCACTAGGCCGACCCACACAAGTGAGGTACCGTTTTTCTCGTAAGACTTTGGGGAACGCGGGGTGGGTGGAAATTTGTGGATCCACGCAGATTCCGGAACTTTCCATGACAGAAATGTGTGGAAAATGTGTTTTTTTTGACAATTTTTTAGGTCTGCAAGGGATTCTGGGTAACAGACCCTGGTGGGAGGCAGTCAAGTCACCCCATCCTCGATTCCCCTGGGTGTCTAGTTTTCAAAAATGTATAGGTTTGCTAGGTTTCCCAAGGTGCCCGCAGAGCTAGGGTTCAAAAACTACAGCTAGTCATTTTTCCAAAAAAGGGTCATTTTTCACTGTGAAATTGAGGTGTGACCAGGTTGCGTTTTGCGCCGTTTCCTGTCGGATGCACTAGGCCGACCCACACAAGTGAGGTACCGTTTTTCTCGTAAGACTTTGGGGAACGCGGGGTGGGTGGAAATTTGTGGATCCACGGAGATTCCGGAACTTTCCACGACAGAAATATGGGGAAAATGTGTTTTTTTTGACAATTTTTTAGGTTTGCAAGGGATTCTGGGTAACAGACCCTGGTGGGAGGCAGTCAAGTCACCCCATCCTGGATTCCCCTGGGTGTCTACTTTTCAAAAATGTATAGGTTTGCTAGGTTTCCCAAGGTGCCCGCAGAGCTAGGGTTCAAAAACTACAGCTAGTCATTTTTCCAAAAAAGGGTCATTTTTCACTGTGAAATTGAGGTGTGACCAGGTTGCGTTTTGCGCCGTTTCCTGTCGCGGGCACTAGGCCGACCCACACAAGTGAGGTACCGTTTTTCTCGTAAGACTTTGGGAAACGCAGGGTGGGTGGAAATTTGTGGATCCACGCAGATTCCGGAACTTTCCACGACAGAAATGTGGGGAAAATGTGTTTTTTTTGACAATTTTTTAGGTTTGCAAGGGATTCTGGGTAACAGACCCTGGTGGGAAGCAGTCAAGTCACCCCATCCTGGATTCCCCTGGGTGTCTACTTTTCAAAAATGTATAGGTTTGCTAGGTTTCCCAAGGTGCCCGCAGAGCTAGGGTTCAAAAACTACAGCTAGTCATTTTTCCAAAAAAGGGTCATTTTTCACTGCGAAATTGAGGTGTGACCAGGTTGCGTTTTGCACCGTTTCCTGTCGCGGGCACTAGGCCGACCCACACAAGTGAGGTACTGTTTTTCTCGTAAGCCTTTGGGGAACGCGGGGTGGGTGGAAATTTGTGGATCCACGCAGATTCGGGAACTTTCCACGACAGAAATGTGGGGAAAATGTGTTTTTTTGACAATTTTTTAGGTTTGCAAGGGATTCTGGGTAACAGACCCTGGTGGGAGGCAGTCAAGTCACCCCATCCTGGATTCCCCTGGGTGTCTACTTTTCAAAAATGTATAGGTTTGCTAGGTTTCCCAAGGTGCCCGCAGAGCTAGGGTTCAAAAACTACAGCTAGTCATTTTTCCAAAAAAGGGTCATTTTTCACTGCGAAATTGAGGTGTGACCAGGTTGCATTTTGCGCCGTTTCCTGTCGCGGGCACTAGGCCGACCCACACAAGTGAGGTACCATTTTTCTCGTAAGACTTTGGGGAACGCGGGGTGGGTGGAAATGTGTGGATCCACGCAGATTCCGGAACTTTCCACGACAGAAATGTGGGGAAAATGTGTTTTTTTTGACAATTTTTTAGGTTTGCAAGGGATTCTGGGTAACAGACCCTGGTGGGAGGCAGTCAAGTCATCCCATCCTGGATTCCCCTGGGTGTCTAGTTTTCAAAAATGTATAGGTTTGCTAGGTTTCCCAAGGTGCCCGCAGAGCTAGGGTTCAAAAACTACAGCTAGTCATTTTTCCAAAAAAGGGTAATTTTTCACTGCGAAATTGAGGTGTGACCAGGTTGCGTTTTGCGCCCTTTCCTGTCGCGGGCACTAGGCCGACCCACACAAGTGAGGTACCATTTTTCTCGTAAGACTTTGGGGAACGCGGGGTGGGTGGAAATTTGTGGATCCACGCAGATTCCGGAACTTTCCACGACAGAAATGTGGGGAAAATGTGTTTTTTTTGACAATTTTTTAGGTTTGCAAGGGATTCTGGGTAACAGACCCTGGTGGGAGGCAGTCAAGTCACCCCATCCTGGATTCCCCTGGGTGTCTACTTTTCAAAAATGTATAGGTTTGCTAGGTTTCCCAAGGTGCCCGCAGAGGTAGGTTTCAAAAACTACAGCTAGTCATTTTTCCAAAAAAGGGTCATTTTTCGCTGCGAAATTGAGGTGTGACCAGGTTGCGTTTTGTGCCGTTTCCTGTCGCGGGCAGTAGGCCGACCCACACAAGTGAGGTACCGTTTTTCTCGTACGACTTTGGGGAACGCGGGGTGAGTGGAAATTTGTGGATCCACGCAGATTCCGGAACTTTCCACGACAGAAATGTGGGGAAAATGTGTTTTTTTTGACAATTTTTTAGGTTTGCAAGGGATTCTGGGTAACAGACCCTGGTGGGAGGCAGTCAAGTCACCCCATCCTGGATTCCCCTGGGAATCTAGTTTTCAAAAATGTATAGGTTTGCTAGGTTTCCCAAGGTGCCCGCAGAGCTAGGGTTCACAAACTACAGCTAGTCATTTTTCCAAAAAAGGGTCATTTTTTACTGCGAAATTGAGGTGTGACCAGGTTGCGTTTTGCGCCGTTTCCTGTCGCGGGCACTAGGCCGACCCACACAAGTGAGGTACCGTTTTTCTCGTAAGACTTTGGGGAACGCGGGGTGGGTGGAAATTTGTGGATCCACGCAGATTCCGGAACTTCCCACGACAGAAATGTGTGGAAAATGTGTTTCTTTTGACAATTTTTTAGGTTTGCAAGGGATTCTGGGTAACAGACCCTGGTGGGAGGCAGTCAAGTCACCCCATCCTCGATTCCCCTGGGTGTCTAGTTTTCACAAATGTATAGGTTTGCTAGGTTTCCCAAGGTTCCCGCAGAGCTAGGGTTCACAATCTACAGCTAGTCATTTTTCCAAAAAAGGGTCATTTTTCACTGCGAAATTGAGGAGTGACCAGGTTGCGTTTTGCGCCGTTTCCTGTCGCGGGCACTAGGCCGACCCACACAAGTGAGGTACCGTTTTTCTCGTAAGACTTTGGGGAACGCGGGGTGGGTGGAAATTTGTGGATCCACGCAGATTCCGGAACTTCCCACGACAGAAATGTGTGGAAAATGTGTTTCTTTTGACAATTTTTTAGGTTTGCAAGGGATTCTGGGTAACAGACCCTGGTGGGAGGCAGTCAAGTCACCCCATCCTCGATTCCCCTGGGTGTCTAGTTTTCACAAATGTATAGGTTTGCTAGGTTTCCCAAGGTGCCCGCAGAGCTAGGGTTCACAATCTACAGCTAGTCATTTTTCCAAAAAAGGGTCATTTTTCACTGCGAAATTGAGGAGTGACCAGGTTGCGTTTTGTGCCGTTTCCTGTCGCGGGCACTAGGCCGACCCACACAAGTGAGGTACCGTTTTTCTCATAAGACTTTGGGGAACGCGGGGTGGGTGGAAATTTGTGGATCCACGCAGATTCCGGAACTTTCCACGACAGAAATGTGTGGAAAATGTGTTTCTTTTGACAATTTTTTAGGTTTGCAACGGATTCTGGGTAACAGACCCTGGTGGGAGGCAGTCAAGTCACCCCATCCTCGATTCCCCTGGGTGTCTAGTTTTCAAAAATGTATAGGTTTGCTAGGTTTCCCAAGGTGCCCGCAGAGCTAGGGTTCAAAAACTACAGCTAGTCATTTTTCCAAAAAAGGGTCATTTTTCACTGTGAAATTGAGGTGTGACCAGGTTGCGTTTTGCGCCGTTTCCTGTCGCGTGCACTAGGCCGACCCACACAAGTGAGGTACCGTTTTTCTCGTAAGACTTTGGGGAACGCGGGGTGGGTGGAAATTTGTGGATCCACGCAGATTCCGGAACTTTCCATGACAGAAATGTGTGGAAAATGTGTTTTTTTTGACAATTTTTTAGGTTTGCAAGGGATTCTGGGTAACAGACCCTGGTGGGAGGCAGTCAAGTCACTCCATCCTGGATTCCCCTGGGTGTCTAGGTTTCAAAAATGTATAGGTTTGCTAGGTTTCCCAAGGTGCCCGCAGAGCTAGGGTTCAAAAACTACAGCTAGTCATTTTTCCAAAAAAGGGTAATTTTTCACTGCGAAATTGAGGTGTGACCAGGTTGCGTTTTGCGCCCTTTCCTGTCGCGGGCACTAGGCCGACCCACACAAGTGAGGTACCGTTTTTCTCGTAAGACTTTGGGGAACGCGGGGTGCATGGAAATTTGTGGATCCACGCAGATTCCGGAACTTTCCACGACAGAAATGTGGGGAAAATGTGGTTTTTTTGACAATTTTTTAGGTTTGCAAGGGATTCTGGGTAACAGACCCTGGTGGGAGGCAGTCAAGTCACCCCATCCTGGATTCCCCTGGGTGTCTACTTTTCAAAAATGTATAGGTTTGCTAGGTTTCCCAAGGTGCCCGCAGAGGTAGGTTTCAAAAACTACAGCTAGTCATTTTTCCAAAAAAGGGTCATTTTTCACTGCGAAATTGAGGTGTGACCAGGTTGCGTTTTGTGCCGTTTCCTGTCGCGGGCACTAGGCCGACCCACACAAGTGAGGTACCGTTTTTCTCGTAAGACTTTGGGGAACGCGGGGTGGGTGGAAATTTGTGGATCCACGCAGATTCCGGAACTTCCCACGACAGAAATGTGTGGAAAATGTGTTTCTTTTGACAATTTTTTAGGTTTGCAAGGGATTCTGGGTAACAGACCCTGGTGGGAGGCAGTCAAGTCACTCCATCCTGGATTCCCCTGGGTGTCTAGGTTTCAAAAATGTATAGGTTTGCTAGGTTTCCCAAGGTGCCCGCAGAGCTAGGGTTCAAAAACTACAGCTAGTCATTTTTCCAAAAAAGGGTCATTTTTTACTGCGAAATTGAGGTGTGACCAGGTTGCGTTTTGCGCCCTTTCCTGTCGCGGGCACTAGGCCGACCCACACAAGTGAGGTACCATTTTTCTCGTAAGACTTTGGGGAACGCGGGGTGGGTGGAAATTTGTGGATCCACGCAGATTCCGGAACTTTCCACGACAGAAATGTGGGGAAAATGTGTTTTTTTTGACAATTTTTTAGGTTTGCAAGGGATTCTGGGTAACAGACCCTGGTGGGAGGCAGTCAAGTCACCCCATCCTGGATTCCCCTGGGTGTCTACTTTTCAAAAATGTATAGGTTTGCTAGGTTTCCCAAGGTGCCCGCAGAGGTAGGTTTCAAAAACTACAGCTAGTCATTTTTCCAAAAAAGGGTCATTTTTCGCTGCGAAATTGAGGTGTGACCAGGTTGCGTTTTGTGCCGTTTCCTGTCGCGGGCAGTAGGCCGACCCACACAAGTGAGGTACCGTTTTTCTCGTACGACTTTGGGGAACGCGGGGTGAGTGGAAATTTGTGGATCCACGCAGATTCCGGAACTTTCCACGACAGAAATGTGGGGAAAATGTGTTTTTTTTGACAATTTTTTAGGTTTGCAAGGGATTCTGGGTAACAGACCCTGGTGGGAGGCAGTCAAGTCACCCCATCCTGGATTCCCCTGGGAATCTAGTTTTCAAAAATGTATAGGTTTGCTAGGTTTCCCAAGGTGCCCGCAGAGCTAGGGTTCACAAACTACAGCTAGTCATTTTTCCAAAAAAGGGTCATTTTTTACTGCGAAATTGAGGTGTGACCAGGTTGCGTTTTGCGCCGTTTCCTGTCGCGGGCACTAGGCCGACCCACACAAGTGAGGTACCGTTTTTCTCGTAAGACTTTGGGGAACGCGGGGTGGGTGGAAATTTGTGGATCCACGCAGATTCCGGAACTTCCCACGACAGAAATGTGTGGAAAATGTGTTTCTTTTGACAATTTTTTAGGTTTGCAAGGGATTCTGGGTAACAGACCCTGGTGGGAGGCAGTCAAGTCACCCCATCCTCGATTCCCCTGGGTGTCTAGTTTTCACAAATGTATAGGTTTGCTAGGTTTCCCAAGGTTCCCGCAGAGCTAGGGTTCACAATCTACAGCTAGTCATTTTTCCAAAAAAGGGTCATTTTTCACTGCGAAATTGAGGAGTGACCAGGTTGCGTTTTGCGCCGTTTCCTGTCGCGGGCACTAGGCCGACCCACACAAGTGAGGTACCGTTTTTCTCGTAAGACTTTGGGGAACGCGGGGTGGGTGGAAATTTGTGGATCCACGCAGATTCCGGAACTTCCCACGACAGAAATGTGTGGAAAATGTGTTTCTTTTGACAATTTTTTAGGTTTGCAAGGGATTCTGGGTAACAGACCCTGGTGGGAGGCAGTCAAGTCACCCCATCCTCGATTCCCCTGGGTGTCTAGTTTTCACAAATGTATAGGTTTGCTAGGTTTCCCAAGGTGCCCGCAGAGCTAGGGTTCACAATCTACAGCTAGTCATTTTTCCAAAAAAGGGTCATTTTTCACTGCGAAATTGAGGAGTGACCAGGTTGCGTTTTGTGCCGTTTCCTGTCGCGGGCACTAGGCCGACCCACACAAGTGAGGTACCGTTTTTCTCATAAGACTTTGGGGAACGCGGGGTGGGTGGAAATTTGTGGATCCACGCAGATTCCGGAACTTTCCACGACAGAAATGTGTGGAAAATGTGTTTCTTTTGACAATTTTTTAGGTTTGCAACGGATTCTGGGTAACAGACCCTGGTGGGAGGCAGTCAAGTCACCCCATCCTCGATTCCCCTGGGTGTCTAGTTTTCAAAAATGTATAGGTTTGCTAGGTTTCCCAAGGTGCCCGCAGAGCTAGGGTTCAAAAACTACAGCTAGTCATTTTTCCAAAAAAGGGTCATTTTTCACTGTGAAATTGAGGTGTGACCAGGTTGCGTTTTGCGCCGTTTCCTGTCGCGTGCACTAGGCCGACCCACACAAGTGAGGTACCGTTTTTCTCGTAAGACTTTGGGGAACGCGGGGTGGGTGGAAATTTGTGGATCCACGCAGATTCCGGAACTTTCCATGACAGAAATGTGTGGAAAATGTGTTTTTTTTGACAATTTTTTAGGTTTGCAAGGGATTCTGGGTAACAGACCCTGGTGGGAGGCAGTCAAGTCACTCCATCCTGGATTCCCCTGGGTGTCTAGGTTTCAAAAATGTATAGGTTTGCTAGGTTTCCCAAGGTGCCCGCAGAGCTAGGGTTCAAAAACTACAGCTAGTCATTTTTCCAAAAAAGGGTAATTTTTCACTGCGAAATTGAGGTGTGACCAGGTTGCGTTTTGCGCCCTTTCCTGTCGCGGGCACTAGGCCGACCCACACAAGTGAGGTACCGTTTTTCTCGTAAGACTTTGGGGAACGCGGGGTGCATGGAAATTTGTGGATCCACGCAGATTCCGGAACTTTCCACGACAGAAATGTGGGGAAAATGTGGTTTTTTTGACAATTTTTTAGGTTTGCAAGGGATTCTGGGTAACAGACCCTGGTGGGAGGCAGTCAAGTCACCCCATCCTGGATTCCCCTGGGTGTCTACTTTTCAAAAATGTATAGGTTTGCTAGGTTTCCCAAGGTGCCCGCAGAGGTAGGTTTCAAAAACTACAGCTAGTCATTTTTCCAAAAAAGGGTCATTTTTCACTGCGAAATTGAGGTGTGACCAGGTTGCGTTTTGTGCCGTTTCCTGTCGCGGGCACTAGGCCGACCCACACAAGTGAGGTACCGTTTTTCTCGTAAGACTTTGGGGAACGCGGGGTGGGTGGAAATTTGTGGATCCACGCAGATTCCGGAACTTCCCACGACAGAAATGTGTGGAAAATGTGTTTCTTTTGACAATTTTTTAGGTTTGCAAGGGATTCTGGGTAACAGACCCTGGTGGGAGGCAGTCAAGTCACTCCATCCTGGATTCCCCTGGGTGTCTAGGTTTCAAAAATGTATAGGTTTGCTAGGTTTCCCAAGGTGCCCGCAGAGCTAGGGTTCAAAAACTACAGCTAGTCATTTTTCCAAAAAAGGGTAATTTTTCACTGCGAAATTGAGGTGTGACCAGGTTGCGTTTTGCGCCCTTTCCTGTCGCGGGCACTAGGCCGACCCACACAAGTGAGGTACCTTTTTTCTCGTAAGACTTTGGGGAACGCGGGGTGGGTGGAAATTTGTGGATCCACGCAGATTCCGGAACTTCCCACGACAGAAATGTGTGGAAAATGTGTTTCTTTTGACAATTTTTTAGGTTTGCAAGGGATTCTGGGTAACAGACCCTGGTGGGAGGCAGTCAAGTCACCCCATCCTCGATTCCCCTGGGTGTCTAGTTTTCACAAATGTATAGGTTTGCTAGGTTTCCCAAGGTGCCCGCAGAGCTAGGGTTCACAATCTACAGCTAGTCATTTTTCCAAAAAAGGGTCATTTTTCACTGCGAAATTGAGGAGTGACCAGGTTGCGTTTTGCGCCGTTTCCTGTCGCGGGCACTAGGCCGACCCACACAAGTGAGGTACCGTTTTTCTCATAAGACTTTGGGGAACGCGGGGTGGGTGGAAATTTGTGGATCCACGCAGATTCCGGAACTTTCCACGACAGAAATGTGTGGAAAATGTGTTTCTTTTGACAATTTTTTAGGTTTGCAACGGATTCTGGGTAACAGACCCTGGTGGGAGGCAGTCAAGTCACCCCATCCTCGATTCCCCTGGGTGTCTAGTTTTCAAAAATGTATAGGTTTGCTAGGTTTCCCAAGGTGCCCGCAGAGCTAGGGTTCAAAAACTACAGCTAGTCATTTTTCCAAAAAAGGGTCATTTTTCACTGTGAAATTGAGGTGTGACCAGGTTGCGTTTTGCGCCGTTTCCTGTCGCGTGCACTAGGCCGACCCACACAAGTGAGGTACCGTTTTTCTCGTAAGACTTTGGGGAACACGGGGTGGGTGGAAATTTGTG
This sequence comes from Triturus cristatus, assembly GCF_964204655.1. Taxonomy (NCBI): domain Eukaryota; kingdom Metazoa; phylum Chordata; class Amphibia; order Caudata; family Salamandridae; genus Triturus; species Triturus cristatus. The sequence continues at coordinate 988,166,753 of NC_140579.1, read as the reverse complement.
GATCCACGCAGATTCCGGAACTTTCCATGACAGAAATGTGTGGAAAATGTGTTTTTTTTGACAATTTTTTAGGTTTGCAAGGGATTCTGGGTAACAGACCCTGGTGGGAGGCAGTCAAGTCACTCCATCCTGGATTCCCCTGGGTGTCTAGGTTTCAAAAATGTATAGGTTTGCTAGGTTTCCCAAGGTGCCCGCAGAGCTAGGGTTCAAAAACTACAGCTAGTCATTTTTCCAAAAAAGGGTAATTTTTCACTGCGAAATTGAGGTGTGACCAGGTTGCGTTTTGCGCCCTTTCCTGTCGCGGGCACTAGGCCGACCCACACAAGTGAGGTACCGTTTTTCTCGTAAGACTTTGGGGAACGCGGGGTGCATGGAAATTTGTGGATCCACGCAGATTCCGGAACTTTCCACGACAGAAATGTGGGGAAAATGTGGTTTTTTTGACAATTTTTTAGGTTTGCAAGGGATTCTGGGTAACAGACCCTGGTGGGAGGCAGTCAAGTCACCCCATCCTGGATTCCCCTGGGTGTCTACTTTTCAAAAATGTATAGGTTTGCTAGGTTTCCCAAGGTGCCCGCAGAGGTAGGTTTCAAAAACTACAGCTAGTCATTTTTCCAAAAAAGGGTCATTTTTCACTGCGAAATTGAGGTGTGACCAGGTTGCGTTTTGTGCCGTTTCCTGTCGCGGGCACTAGGCCGACCCACACAAGTGAGGTACCGTTTTTCTCGTAAGACTTTGGGGAACGCGGGGTGGGTGGAAATTTGTGGATCCACGCAGATTCCGGAACTTTCCACGACAGAAATGTGGGGAAAATGTGTTTTTTTTGACAATTTTTTAGGTTTGCAAGGGATTCTGGGTAACAGACCCTGGTGGGAGGCAGTCAAGTCACCCCATCCTGGATTCCCCTGGGAATCTAGTTTTCAAAAATGTATAGGTTTGCTAGGTTTCCCAAGGTGCCCGCAGAGCTAGGGTTCACAAACTACAGCTAGTCATTTTTCCAAAAAAGGGTCATTTTTTACTGCGAAATTGAGGTGTGACCAGGTTGCGTTTTGCGCCGTTTCCTGTCGCGGGCACTAGGCCGACCCACACAAGTGTGGTACTGTTTTTCTCGTAAGCCTTTGGGGAACGCGGGGTGGGTGGAAATTTGTGGATCCACGCAGATTCGGGAACTTTCCACGACAGAAATGTGGGGAAAATGTGGTTTTTTTGACACTTTTTTAGGTTTGCAAGGGATTCTGGGTAACAGACCCTGGTGGGAGGCAGTCAAGTCACCCCATCCTGGATTCCCCTGGGTGTCTACTTTTCAAAAATGTATAAGTTTGCTAGGTTTACCAAGGTGCCCGCAGAGGTAGGGTTCAAAAACTACAGCTAGTCATTTTTCCAAAAAAGGGTAATTTTTCACTGCGAAATTGAGGTGTGACCAGGTTGCGTTTTGCGCCGTTTCCTGTCGCGGGCACTAGGCCGACCCACACAAGTGAGGTACCGTTTTTCTCGTAAGACTTTGGGAAACGCGGGGTGGGTGGAAATTTGTGGATCCACGCAGATTCCGGAACTTTCCACGACAGAAATGTGGGGAAAATGTGTTTTTTTTGACAATTTTTTAGGTTTGCAAGGGATTCTGGGTAACAGACCCTGGTGGGAGGCAGTCAAGTCACCCCATCCTGGATTCCCCTGGGTATCTAGTTTTCAAAAATGTATAGGTGTGCTAGGTTTCCCAAGGTGCCCGCAGAGCTAGGGTTCAAAAACTACAGCTAGTCATTTTTCCAAACAAGGGTCATTTTTCACTGCGAAATTGAGGTGTGACCAGGTTGCGTTTTGTGCCGTTTCCTGTCGCGGGCACTAGGCCGACCCACACAAGTGAGGTACCGTTTTTCTCGTAAGACTTTGGGGAACGCGGGGTGGGTGGAAATTTGTGGATCCACGCAGATTCCGGAACTTTCCACGACAGAAATGTGGGGAAAATGTGTTTTTTTTGACAATTTTTTAGGTTTGCAAGGGATTCTGGGTAACAGACCCTGGTGGGAGGCAGTCAAGTCACCCCATCCTGGATTCCCCTGGGAATCTAGTTTTCAAAAATGTATAGGTTTGCTAGGTTTCCCAAGGTGCCCGCAGAGCTAGGGTTCACAAACTACAGCTAGTCATTTTTCCAAAAAAGGGTCATTTTTTACTGCGAAATTGAGGTGTGACCAGGTTGCGTTTTGCGCCGTTTCCTGTCGCGGGCACTAGGCCGACCCACACAAGTGAGGTACCGTTTTTCTCGTAAGACTTTGGGGAACGCGGGGTGGGTGGAAATTTGTGGATCCACGCAGATTCCGGAACTTCCCACGACAGAAATGTGTGGAAAATGTGTTTCTTTTGACAATTTTTTAGGTTTGCAAGGGATTCTGGGTAACAGACCCTGGTGGGAGGCAGTCAAGTCACCCCATCCTCGATTCCCCTGGGTGTCTAGTTTTCACAAATGTATAGGTTTGCTAGGTTTCCCAAGGTGCCCGCAGAGCTAGGGTTCACAATCTACAGCTAGTCATTTTTCCAAAAAAGGGTCATTTTTCACTGCGAAATTGAGGAGTGACCAGGTTGCGTTTTGCGCCGTTTCCTGTCGCGGGCACTAGGCCGACCCACACAAGTGAGGTACCGTTTTTCTCGTAAGACTTTGGGGAACGCGGGGTGGGTGGAAATTTGTGGATCCACGCAGATTCCGGAACTTCCCACGACAGAAATGTGTGGAAAATGTGTTTCTTTTGATAATTTTTTAGGTTTGCAAGGGATTCTGGGTAACAGACCCTGGTGGGAGGCAGTCAAGTCACCCCATCCTCGATTCCCCTGGGTGTCTAGTTTTCACAAATGTATAGGTTTGCTAGGTTTCCCAAGGTGCCCGCAGAGCTAGGGTTCACAATCTACAGCTAGTCATTTTTCCAAAAAAGGGTCATTTTTCACTGCGAAATTGAGGAGTGACCAGGTTGCGTTTTGCGCCGTTTCCTGTCACGGGCACTAGGCCGACCCACACAAGTGAGGTACCGTTTTTCTCATAAGACTTTGGGGAACGCGGGGTGGGTGGAAATTTGTGGATCCACGCAGATTCCGGAACTTTCCACGACAGAAATGTGTGGAAAATGTGTTTCTTTTGACAATTTTTTAGGTTTGCAACGGATTCTGGGTAACAGACCCCGGTGGGAGGCAGTCAAGTCACCCCATCCTCGATTCCCCTGGGTGTCTAGTTTTCAAAAATGTATAGGTTTGCTAGGTTTCCCAAGGTGCCCGCAGAGCTAGGGTTCAAAAACTACAGCTAGTCATTTTTCCAAAAAAGGGTCATTTTTCACTGTGAAATTGAGGTGTGACCAGGTTGCGTTTTGCGCCGTTTCCTGTCGCGTGCACTAGGCCGACCCACACAAGTGAGGTACCGTTTTTCTCGTAAGACTTTGGGGAACGCGGGGTGGGTGGAAATTTGTGGATCCACGCAGATTCCGGAACTTTCCATGACAGAAATGTGTGGAAAATGTGTTTTTTTTGACAATTTTTTAGGTTTGCAAGGGATTCTGGGTAACAGACCCTGGTGGGAGGCAGTCAAGTCACTCCATCCTGGATTCCCCTGGGTGTCTAGTTTTCAAAAATGTATAGGTTTGCTAGGTTTCCCAAGGTGCCCGCAGAGCTAGGGTTCAAAAACTACAGCTAGTCATTTTTCCAAAAAAGGGTAATTTTTCACTGCGAAATTGAGGTGTGACCAGGTTGCGTTTTGCGCCCTTTCCTGTCGCGGGCACTAGGCCGACCCACACAAGTGAGGTACCGTTTTTCTCGTAAGACTTTGGGGAACGCGGGGTGCATGGAAATTTGTGGATCCACGCAGATTCCGGAACTTTCCACGATAGAAATGTGGGGAAAATGTGGTTTTTTTGACAATTTTTTAGGTTTGCAAGGGATTCTGGGTAACAGACCCTGGTGGGAGGCAGTCAAGTCACCCCTTCCTGGATTCCCCTGGGTGTCTACTTTTCAAAAATGTATAGGTTTGCTAGGTTTCCCAAGGTGCCCGCAGAGGTAGGTTTCAAAAACTACAGCTAGTCATTTTTCCAAAAAAGGGTCATTTTTCACTGCGAAATTGAGGTGTGACCAGGTTGCGTTTTGTGCCGTTTCCTGTCGCGGGCACTAGGCCGACCCACACAAGTGAGGTACCGTTTTTCTCGTAAGACTTTGGGGAACGCGGGGTGGGTGGAAATTTGTGGATCCACGCAGATTCCGGAACTTTCCACGACAGAAATGTGGGGAAAATGTGTTTTTTTTGACAATTTTTTTAGGTTTGCAAGGGATTCTGGGTAACAGACCCTGGTGGGAGGCAGTCAAGTCACCCCATCCTGGATTCCCCTGGGAATCTAGTTTTCAAAAATGTATAGGTTTGCTAGGTTTCCCAAGGTGCCCGCAGAGCTAGGGTTCACAAACTACAGCTAGTCATTTTTCCAAAAAAGGGTCATTTTTTACTGCGAAATTGAGGTGTGACCAGGTTGCGTTTTGCGCCGTTTCCTGTCGCGGGCACTAGGCCGACCCACACAAGTGTGGTACTGTTTTTCTCGTAAGCCTTTGGGGAACGCGGGGTGGGTGGAAATTTGTGGATCCACGCAGATTCGGGAACTTTCCACGACAGAAATGTGGGGAAAATGTGGTTTTTTTGACACTTTTTTAGGTTTGCAAGGGATTCTGGGTAACAGACCCTGGTGGGAGGCAGTCAAGTCACCCCATCCTGGATTCCCCTGGGTGTCTACTTTTCAAAAATGTATAAGTTTGCTAGGTTTACCAAGGTGCCCGCAGAGGTAGGGTTCAAAAACTACAGCTAGTCATTTTTCCAAAAAAGGGTAATTTTTCACTGCGAAATTGAGGTGTGACCAGGTTGCGTTTTGCGCCGTTTCCTGTCGCGGGCACTAGGCCGACCCACACAAGTGAGGTACCGTTTTTCTCGTAAGACTTTGGGAAACGCGGGGTGGGTGGAAATTTGTGGATCCACGCAGATTCCGGAACTTTCCACGACAGAAATGTGGGGAAAATGTGTTTTTTTTGACAATTTTTTAGGTTTGCAAGGGATTCTGGGTAACAGACCCTGGTGGGAGGCAGTCAAGTCACCCCATCCTGGATTCCCCTGGGTATCTAGTTTTCAAAAATGTATAGGTGTGCTAGGTTTCCCAAGGTGCCCGCAGAGCTAGGGTTCAAAAACTACAGCTAGTCATTTTTCCAAACAAGGGTCATTTTTCACTGCGAAATTGAGGTGTGACCAGGTTGCGTTTTGTGCTGTTTCCTGTCGCGGGCACTAGGCCGACCCACACAAGTGAGGTACCGTTTTTCTCGTAAGACTTTGGGGAACGCGGGGTGCATGGAAATTTGTGGATCCACGCAGATTCCGGAACTTTCCACGACAGAAATGTGGGGAAAATGTGGTTTTTTTGACAATTTTTTAGGTTTGCATAGGAATCTGGGTAACAGACCCTGGTGGGAGGCAGTCAAGTCACCCCATCCTGGATTCCCCTGGGTGTCTACTTTTCAAAAATGTATAGGTTTGCTAGGTTTCCCAAGGTGCCCGCAGAGGTAGGTTTCAAAAACTACAGCTAGTCATTTTTCCAAAAAAGGGTCATTTTTCACTGCGAAATTGAGGTGTGACCAGGTTGCGTTTTGTGCCGTTTCCTGTCGCGGGCACTAGGCCGACCCACACAAGTGAGGTACCGATTTCTCGTAAGACTTTGGGGAACGCGGGGTGGGTGGAAATTTGTGGATCCACGCAGATTCCGGAACTTTCCACGACAGAAATGTGGGGAAAATGTGTTTTTTTTGACAATTTTTTAGGTTTGCAAGGGATTCTGGGTAACAGACCCTGGTGGGAGGCAGTCAAGTCACCCCATCCTGGATTCCCCTGGGAATCTAGTTTTCAAAAATGTATAGGTTTGCTAGGTTTCCCAAGGTGCCCGCAGAGCTAGGGTTCACAAACTACAGCTAGTCATTTTTCCAAAAAAGGGTCATTTTTTACTGCGAAATTGAGGTGTGACCAGGTTGCGTTTTGCGCCGTTTCCTGTCGCGGGCACTAGGCCGACCCACACAAGTGTGGTACTGTTTTTCTCGTAAGCCTTTGGGGAACGCGGGGTGGGTGGAAATTTGTGGATCCACGCAGATTCGGGAACTTTCCACGACAGAAATGTGGGGAAAATGTGGTTTTTTTGACACTTTTTTAGGTTTGCAAGGGATTCTGGGTAACAGACCCTGGTGGGAGGCAGTCAAGTCACCCCATCCTGGATTCCCCTGGGTGTCTACTTTTCAAAAATGTATAAGTTTGCTAGGTTTACCAAGGTGCCCGCAGAGGTAGGGTTCAAAAACTACAGCTAGTCATTTTTCCAAAAAAGGGTAATTTTTCACTGCGAAATTGAGGTGTGACCAGGTTGCGTTTTGCGCCGTTTCCTGTCGCGGGCACTAGGCCGACCCACACAAGTGAGGTACCGTTTTTCTCGTAAGACTTTGGGAAACGCGGGGTGGGTGGAAATTTGTGGATCCACGCAGATTCCGGAACTTTCCACGACAGAAATGTGGGGAAAATGTGTTTTTTTTGACAATTTTTTAGGTTTGCAAGGGATTCTGGGTAACAGACCCTGGTGGGAGGCAGTCAAGTCACCCCATCCTGGATTCCCCTGGGTATCTAGTTTTCAAAAATGTATAGGTGTGCTAGGTTTCCCAAGGTGCCCGCAGAGCTAGGGTTCAAAAACTACAGCTAGTCATTTTTCCAAACAAGGGTCATTTTTCACTGCGAAATTGAGGTGTGACCAGGTTGCGTTTTGTGCCGTTTCCTGTCGCGGGCACTAGGCCGACCCACACAAGTGAGGTACGGTTTTTCTCGTAAGACTTTGGGGAATGCGGGGTGGGTGGAAATTTGTGGATCCACGCAGATTCCGGAACTTTCCACGACAGAAATGTGGGGAAAATGTGGTTTTTTTGACAATTTTTTAGGTTTGCAAGGGATTCTGGGTAACAGACCCTGGTGGGAGGCAGTCAAGTCACCCCATCCTGGATTCCCCTGGGTGTCTACTTTTCAAAAATGTATAGGTTTGCTAGGTTTCCCAAGGTGCCCGCAGAGCTAGGGTTCAAAAACTACAGCTAGTCATTTTTCCAAAAAAGGGTCATTTTTCACTGTGAAATTGAGGTGTGACCAGGTTGCGTTTTGCGCCGTTTCCTGTCGCGTGCACTAGGCCGACCCACACAAGTGAGGTACCGTTTTTCTCGTAAGACTTTGGGGAACGCGGGGTGGGTGGAAATTTGTGGATCCACGCAGATTACGGAACTTTCCACGACAGAAATATGGGGAAAATGTGTTTTTTTTGACAATTTTTTAGGTTTGCAAGGGATTCTGGGTAACAGACCCTGGTGGGAGGCAGTCAAGTCACCCCATCCTGGATTCTCCTGGGTGTCTACTTTTAAAAAATGTATAGGTTTGCTAGGTTTCCCGAGGTGCCCGCAGAGCTGGGGTTCAAAAACTACAGCTAGTAATTTTTCCAAAAAAGGGTCATTTTTCACTGCGAAATTGAGGTGTGACCAGGTTGCGTTTTGCGCCGTTTCCTGTCGCGGGCACTAGGCCGACCCACACAAGTGAGGTACCGTTTTTCTCGTAAGACTTTGGGGAACGCGGGGTGGGTGGAAATTTGTGGATCCACGCAGATTCCGGAACTTTCCACGACAGAAATGTGGGGAAAATGTGTTTTTTTTGGACAATTTTTTAGGTTTGCAAGGGATTCTGGGTAACAGACCCTGGTGGGAGGCAGTCAAGTCACCCCATCCTGGATTCCCCTGGGTGTCTAGTTTTAAAAAATGTATAGGTTTGCTAGGTTTCCCAAGGTGCCCGCAGAGCTAGGGTTCAAAAACTACAGCTAGTCATTTTTCCAAAAAAGGGTAATTTTTCACTGCGAAATTGAGGTGTGACCAGGTTGCGTTTTGCGCCCTTTCCTGTCGCGGGCACTAGGCCGACCCACACAAGTGAGGTACCGTTTTTCTCGTAAGACTTTGGGGAACGCGGGGTGTGTGGAAATTTGTGGATCCACGCAGATTCCGTGACTTTCCACGACAGAAATGTGGGGAAAATGTGGTTTTTTTGACAATTTTTTAGGTTTGCAAGGGATTCTGGGTAACAGACCCTGGTGGGAGGCAGTCAAGTCACCCCATCCTGGATTCCCCTGGGTGTCTACTTTCCAAAAATGTATAGGTTTGCTAGGTTTCCCAAGGTACCCGCAGAGGTAGGTTTCAAAAACTACAGCTAGTCATTTTTCCAAAAAAGGGTCATTTTTCACTGCGAAATTGAGGTGTGACCAGGTTGCGTTTTGCGCCATTTCCTGTCGCGGGCACTAGGCCGACCCACACAAGTGAGGTACCGTTTTTCTCGTAAGACTTTGGGGAACGCGGGGTGGGTGGAAATTTGTGGATCCACGCAGATTCCGGAACTTCCCACGACAGAAATGTGTGGAAAATGTGTTTCTTTTGACAATTTTTTAGGTTTGCAAGGGATTCTGGGTAACAGACCCTGGTGGGAGGCAGTCAAGTCAATCCATCCTGGATTCCCCTGGGTGTCTAGGTTTCAAAAATGTATAGGTTTGCTAGGTTTCCCAAGGTGCCCGCAGAGCTAGGGTTCAAAAACTACAGCTAGTCATTTTTCCAAAAAAGGGTAATTTTTCACTGCGAAATTGAGGTGTGACCAGGTTGCGTTTTGCGCCCTTTCCTGTCGCGGGCACTAGGCCGACCCACACAAGTGAGGTACCGTTTTTCTCGTAAGACTTTGGGGAACGCGGGGTGGGTGGAAATTTGTGGATCCACGCAGATTCCGGAACTTCCCACGACAGAAATGTGTGGAAAATGTGTTTCTTTTGACAATTTTTTAGGTTTGCAAGGGATTCTGGGTAACAGACCCTGGTGGGAGGCAGTCAAGTCACCCCATCCTCGATTCCCCTGGGTGTCTAGTTTTCACAAATGTATAGGTTTGCTAGGTTTCCCAAGGTGCCCGCAGAGCTAGGGTTCACAATCTACAGCTAGTCATTTTTCCAAAAAAGGGTCATTTTTCACTGCGAAATTGAGGAGTGACCAGGTTGCGTTTTGCGCCGTTTCCTGTCGCGGGCACTAGGCCGACCCACACAAGTGAGGTACCGTTTTTCTCATAAGACTTTGGGGAACGCGGGGTGGGTGGAAATTTGTGGATCCACGCAGATTCCGGAACTTTCCACGACAGAAATGTGTGGAAAATGTGTTTCTTTTGACAATTTTTTAGGTTTGCAACGGATTCTGGGTAACAGACCCTGGTGGGAGGCAGTCAAGTCACCCCATCCTCGATTCCCCTGGGTGTCTAGTTTTCAAAAATGTATAGGTTTGCTAGGTTTCCCAAGGTGCCCGCAGAGCTAGGGTTCAAAAACTACAGCTAGTCATTTTTCCAAAAAAGGGTCATTTTTCACTGTGAAATTGAGGTGTGACCAGGTTGCGTTTTGCGCCGTTTCCTGTCGCGTGCACTAGGCCGACCCACACAAGTGAGGTACCGTTTTTCTCGTAAGACTTTGGGGAACGCGGGGTGGGTGGAAATTTGTGGATCCACGCAGATTCCGGAACTTTCCATGACAGAAATGTGTGGAAAATGTGTTTTTTTTGACAATTTTTTAGGTTTGCAAGGGATTCTGGGTAACAGACCCTGGTGGGAGGCAGTCAAGTCACTCCATCCTGGATTCCCCTGGGTGTCTAGGTTTCAAAAATGTATAGGTTTGCTAGGTTTCCCAAGGTGCCCGCAGAGCTAGGGTTCAAAAACTACAGCTAGTCATTTTTCCAAAAAAGGGTAATTTTTCACTGCGAAATTGAGGTGTGACCAGGTTGCGTTTTGCGCCCTTTCCTGTCGCGGGCACTAGGCCGACCCACACAAGTGAGGTACCGTTTTTATCGTAAGACTTTGGGGAACGCGGGGTGCATGGAAATTTGTGGATCCACGCAGATTCCGGAACTTTCCACGACAGAAATGTGGGGAAAATGTGGTTTTTTTGACAATTTTTTAGGTTTGCAAGGGATTCTGGGTAACAGACCCTGGTGGGAGGCAGTCAAGTCACCCCATCCTGGATTCCCCTGGGTGTCTACTTTTCAAAAATGTATAGGTTTGCTAGGTTTCCCAAGGTGCCCGCAGAGGTAGGTTTCAAAAACTACAGCTAGTCATTTTTCCAAAAAAGGGTCATTTTTCACTGCGAAATTGAGGTGTGACCAGGTTGCGTTTTGTGCCGTTTCCTGTCGCGGGCACTAGGCCGACCCACACAAGTGAGGTACCGTTTTTCTCGTAAGACTTTGGGGAACGCGGGGTGGGTGGAAATTTGTGGATCCACGCAGATTCCGGAACTTTCCACGACAGAAATGTGGGGAAAATGTGTTTTTTTTGACAATTTTTTAGGTTTGCAAGGGATTCTGGGTAACAGACCCTGGTGGGAGGCAGTCAAGTCACCCCATCCTGGATTCCCCTGGGAATCTAGTTTTCAAAAATGTATAGGTTTGCTAGGTTTCCCAAGGTGCCCGCAGAGCTAGGGTTCACAAACTACAGCTAGTCATTTTTCCAAAAAAGGGTCATTTTTTACTGCGAAATTGAGGTGTGACCAGGTTGCGTTTTGCGCCGTTTCCTGTCGCGGGCACTAGGCCGACCCACACAAGTGTGGTACTGTTTTTCTCGTAAGCCTTTGGGGAACGCGGGGTGGGTGGAAATTTGTGGATCCACGCAGATTCGGGAACTTTCCACGACAGAAATGTGGGGAAAATGTGGTTTTTTTGACACTTTTTTAGGTTTGCAAGGGATTCTGGGTAACAGACCCTGGTGGGAGGCAGTCAAGTCACCCCATCCTGGATTCCCCTGGGTGTCTACTTTTCAAAAATGTATAAGTTTGCTAGGTTTACCAAGGTGCCCGCAGAGGTAGGGTTCAAAAACTACAGCTAGTCATTTTTCCAAAAAAGGGTAATTTTTCACTGCGAAATTGAGGTGTGACCAGGTTGCGTTTTGCGCCGTTTCCTGTCGCGGGCACTAGGCCGACCCACACAAGTGAGGTACCGTTTTTCTCGTAAGACTTTGGGAAACGCGGGGTGGGTGGAAATTTGTGGATCCACGCAGATTCCGGAACTTTCCACGACAGAAATGTGGGGAAAATGTGTTTTTTTTGACAATTTTTTAGGTTTGCAAGGGATTCTGGGTAACAGACCCTGGTGGGAGGCAGTCAAGTCACCCCATCCTGGATTCCCCTGGGTATCTAGTTTTCAAAAATGTATAGGTGTGCTAGGTTTCCCAAGGTGCCCGCAGAGCTAGGGTTCAAAAACTACAGCTAGTCATTTTTCCAAACAAGGGTCATTTTTCACTGCGAAATTGAGGTGTGACCAGGTTGCGTTTTGTGCCGTTTCCTGTCGCGGGCACTAGGCCGACCCACACAAGTGAGGTACCGTTTTTCTCGTAAGACTTTGGGGAACGCGGGGTGGGTGGAAATTTGTGGATCCACGCAGATTCCGGAACTTCCCACGACAGAAATGTGTGGAAAATGTGTTTCTTTTGATAATTTTTTAGGTTTGCAAGGGATTCTGGGTAACAGACCCTGGTGGGAGGCAGTCAAGTCACCCCATCCTCGATTCCCCTGGGTGTCTAGTTTTCACAAATGTATAGGTTTGCTAGGTTTCCCAAGGTGCCCGCAGAGCTAGGGTTCACAATCTACAGCTAGTCATTTTTCCAAAAAAGGGTCATTTTTCACTGCGAAATTGAGGAGTGACCAGGTTGCGTTTTGCGCCGTTTCCTGTCGCGGGCACTAGGCCGACCCACACAAGTGAGGTACCGTTTTTCTCATAAGACTTTGGGGAACGCGGGGTGGGTGGAAATTTGTGGATCCACGCAGATTCCGGAACTTTCCACGACAGAAATGTGTGGAAAATGTGTTTCTTTTGACAATTTTTTAGGTTTGCAACGGATTCTGGGTAACAGACCCCGGTGGGAGGCAGTCAAGTCACCCCATCCTCGATTCCCCTGGGTGTCTAGTTTTCAAAAATGTATAGGTTTGCTAGGTTTCCCAAGGTGCCCGCAGAGCTAGGGTTCAAAAACTACAGCTAGTCATTTTTCCAAAAAAGGGTCATTTTTCACTGTGAAATTGAGGTGTGACCAGGTTGCGTTTTGCGCCGTTTCCTGTCGCGTGCACTAGGCCGACCCACACAAGTGAGGTACCGTTTTTCTCGTAAGACTTTGGGGAACGCGGGGTGGGTGGAAATTTGTGGATCCACGCAGATTCCGGAACTTTCCATGACAGAAATGTGTGGAAAATGTGTTTTTTTTGACAATTTTTTAGGTTTGCAAGGGATTCTGGGTAACAGACCCTGGTGGGAGGCAGTCAAGTCACCCCATCCTGGATTCCCCTGGGAATCTAGTTTTCAAAAATGTATAGGTTTGCTAGGTTTCCCAAGGTGCCCGCAGAGCTAGGGTTCACAAACTACAGCTAGTCATTTTTCCAAAAAAGGGTCATTTTTTACTGCGAAATTGAGGTGTGACCAGGTTGCGTTTTGCGCCGTTTCCTGTCGCGGGCACTAGGCCGACCCACACAAGTGTGGTACTGTTTTTCTCGTAAGCCTTTGGGGAACGCGGGGTGGGTGGAAATTTGTGGATCCACGCAGATTCGGGAACTTTCCACGACAGAAATGTGGGGAAAATGTGGTTTTTTTGACACTTTTTTAGGTTTGCAAGGGATTCTGGGTAACAGACCCTGGTGGGAGGCAGTCAAGTCACCCCATCCTGGATTCCCCTGGGTGTCTACTTTTCAAAAATGTATAAGTTTGCTAGGTTTACCAAGGTGCCCGCAGAGGTAGGGTTCAAAAACTACAGCTAGTCATTTTTCCAAAAAAGGGTAATTTTTCACTGCGAAATTGAGGTGTGACCAGGTTGCGTTTTGCGCCGTTTCCTGTCGCGGGCACTAGGCCGACCCACACAAGTGAGGTACCGTTTTTCTCGTAAGACTTTGGGAAACGCGGGGTGGGTGGAAATTTGTGGATCCACGCAGATTCCGGAACTTTCCACGACAGAAATGTGGGGAAAATGTGTTTTTTTTGACAATTTTTTAGGTTTGCAAGGGATTCTGGGTAACAGACCCTGGTGGGAGGCAGTCAAGTCACCCCATCCTGGATTCCCCTGGGTATCTAGTTTTCAAAAATGTATAGGTGTGCTAGGTTTCCCAAGGTGCCCGCAGAGCTAGGGTTCAAAAACTACAGCTAGTCATTTTTCCAAACAAGGGTCATTTTTCACTGCGAAATTGAGGTGTGACCAGGTTGCGTTTTGTGCCGTTTCCTGTCGCGGGCACTAGGCCGACCCACACAAGTGAGGTACTGTTTTTCTCGTAAGACTTTGGGGAACGAGGGGTGCATGGAAATTTGTGGATCCACGCAGATTCCGGAACTTTCCACGACAGAAATGTGGGGAAAATGTGGTTTTTTTGACAATTTTTTAGGTTTGCAAGGGATTCTGGGTAACAGACCCTGGTGGGAGGCAGTCAAGTCACCCCATCCTGGATTCCCCTGGGTGTCTACTTTTCAAAAATGTATAGGTTTGCTAGGTTTCCCAAGGTACCCGCAGAGGTAGGTTTCAAAAACTACAGCTAGTCATTTTTCCAAAAAAGGGTCATTTTTCACTGCGAAATTGAGGTGTGACCAGGTTGCGTTTTGTGCCGTTTCCTGTCACGGGCACTAGGCCGACCCACACAAGTGAGGTACCGATTTCTCGTAAGACTTTGGGGAACGCGGGGTGGGTGGAAATTTGTGGATCCACGCAGATTCCGGAACTTTCCACGACAGAAATGTGGGGAAAATGTGTTTTTTTTGACAATTTTTTAGGTTTGCAAGGGATTCTGGGTAACAGACCCTGGTGGGAGGCAGTCAAGTCACCCCATCCTGGATTCCCCTGGGAATCTAGTTTTCAAAAATGTATAGGTTTGCTAGGTTTCCCAAGGTGCCCGCAGAGCTAGGGTTCACAAACTACAGCTAGTCATTTTTCCAAAAAAGGGTCATTTTTTACTGCGAAATTGAGGTGTGACCAGGTTGCGTTTTGCGCCGTTTCCTGTCGCGGGCACTAGGCCGACCCACACAAGTGTGGTACTGTTTTTCTCGTAAGCCTTTGGGGAATGCGGGGTGGGTGGAAATTTGTGGATCCACGCAGATTCCGGAACTTTCCACGACAGAAATGTGGGGAAAATGTGTTTTTTTTGACAATTTTTTAGGTTTGCAAGGGATTCTGGGTAACAGACCCTGGTGGGAGGCAGTCAAGTCACCCCATCCTGGATTCCCCTGGGTGTCTACTTTTCAAAAATGTATAGGTTTGCTAGGTTTCCCAAGGTACCCGCAGAGGTAGGTTTCAAAAACTACAGCTAGTCATTTTTCCAAAAAAGGGTCATTTTTCACTGCGAAAATGAGGTGTGACCAGGTTGCGTTTTGCGCCGTTTCCTGTCGCGGGCACTAGGCCGACCCACACAAGTGAGGTACCGTTTTTCTCGTAAGACTTTGGGGAACGCGGGGTGGGTGGAAATTTGTGGATCCACGCAGATTCCGGAACTTTCCACGACAGAAATGTGTGGAAAATGTGTTTTTTTTGACAATTGTTTAGGTTTGCAAGGGATTCTGGGTAACAGACCCTGGTGGGAGGCAGTCAAGTCACCCCATCCTGGATTTCCCTGGGTGTCTACTTTTCAAAAATGTATAGGTTTGCTAGGTTTCCCAAGGTGCCCGCAGAGGTAGGGTTTAAAAACTACAGCTAGTCATTTTTCCAAAAAAGGGTCATTTTTCACTGCAAAATTGAGGTGTGACCAGGTTGCGTTTTGCGCCGTTTCCTGTCGCGGGCACTAGGCCGACCCACACAAGTGAGGTACCGTTTTTCTCGTAAGACTTTGGGGAACGCGGGGTGGGTGGAAATTTGTGGATCCACGCAGATTCCGGAACTTTCCACAACAGAAATGTGTGGAAAATGTGTTTTTTTTGACAATTTTTTAGGTCTGCAAGGGATTCTGGGTAACAGACCCTGGTGGGAGGCAGTCAAGTCACCCCATCCTCGATTCCCCTGGGTGTCTAGTTTTAAAAAATGTATAGGTTTGCTAGGTTTCCCAAGGTGCCCGCAGAGCTAGGGTTCAAAAACTACAGCTAGTCATTTTTCCAAAAAAGGGTCATTTTTCACTGTGAAATTGAGGTGTGACCAGGTTGCGTTTTGCGCCGTTTCCTGTCGCGTGCACTAGGCCGACCCACACAAGTGAGGTACCGTTTTTCTCGTAAGACTTTGGGGAACGCGGGGTGGGTGGAAATTTGTGGATCCACGGAGATTCCGGAACTTTCCACGACAGAAATATGGGGAAAATGTGTTTTTTTTGACAATTTTTTAGGTTTGCAAGGGATTCTGGGTAACAGACCCTGGTGGGAGGCAGTCAAGTCACCCCATCCTGGATTCCCCTGGGTGTCTACTTTTCAAAAATGTATAGGTTTGCTAGGTTTCCCAAGGTGCCCGCAGAGGTAGGTTTCAAAAACTACAGCTAGTCATTTTTCCAAAAAAGGGTCATTTTTCACTGCGAAATTGAGGTGTGACCAGGTTGCGTTTTGTGCCGTTTCCTGTCGCGGGCACTAGGCCGACCCACACAAGTGAGGTACCGTTTTTCTTGTAAGACTTTGGGGAACGCGGGGTGGGTGGAAATTTGTGGATCCACGCAGATTCCGGAACTTTCCACGACAGAAATATGGGGAAAATGTGTTTTTTTTGTAGGTTTGCAAGGGATTTTGGGTAACAGACCCTGGTGGGAGGCAGTCAAGTCACCCCATCCTGGATTCTCCTGGGTGTCTACTTTTCAAAAATGTATAGGTTTGCTAGGTTTCCCAAGGTGCCCGCAGAGCTAGGGTTCAAAAACTACAGCTAGTCATTTTTCCAAAAAAGGGTCATTTTTCACTGCGAAATTGAGGTGTGACCAGGTTGCGTTTTGCGCCGTTTCCTGTCGCGGGCACTAGGCCGACCCACACAAGTGAGGTACCGTTTTTCTCGTAAGACTTTGGGGAACGCGGGGTGGGTGGAAATTTGTGGATCCACGCAGATTCCGGAACTTTCCACGACAGAAATGTGGGGAAAATGTGTTTTTTTTTGACAATTTTTTAGGTTTGCAAGGGACTCTGGGTAACAGACCCTGGTGGGAGGCAGTCAAGTCACCACATCCTGGATTCCCCTGGGTGTCTAGTTTTCAAAAATGTATAGGTTTGCTAGGTTTCCCAAGGTGCCCGCAGAGCTAGGGTTAAAAAACTACAGCTAGTCATTTTTCCAAAAAAGGGTCATTTTTCACTGCGAAATTGAGGTGTGACCAGGTTGCGTTTTGCACCGTTTCCTGTCGCGGGCACTAGGCCGACCCACACAAGTGAGGTACTGTTTTTCTCCTAAGCCTTTGGGGAACGTGGGGTGGGTGGAAATTTGTGGATCCACGCAGATTCGGGAACTTTCCACGACAGAAATGTGGGGAAAATGTGTTTTTTTTGACAATTTTTTAGGTTTGCAAGGGATTCTGGGTAACAGACCCTGGTGGGAGGCAGTCAAGTCACCCCATCCTGGATTCCCCTGGGTGTCTACTTTTCAAAAATGTATAGGTTTGCTTGGTTTCCCAAGGTGCCCGCAGAGCTAGGGTTCAAAAACTACAGCTAGTCATTTTTCCAAAAAAGGGTCATTTTTCACTGCGAAATTGAGGTGTGACCAGGTTGCATTTTGCGCCGTTTCCTGTCGCGGGCACTAGGCCGACCCACACAAGTGAGGTACCATTTTTCTCGTAAGGCTTTGGGGAACGCGGGGTGGGTGGAAATTTGTGGATCCACGCAGATTCCGGAACTTTCCACGACAGAAATGTGGGGAAAATGTGTTTTTTTTGACAATTTTTTAGGTTTGCAAGGGATTCTGGGTAACAGACCCTGGTGGGAGGCAGTCAAGTCACCCCATCCTGGATTCCCCTGGGTGTCTACTTTTCAAAAATGTATAGGTTTGCTAGGTTTCCCAAGGTGCCCGCAGAGGTAGGTTTCAAAAACTACAGCTAGTCATTTTTCCAAAAAAGGGTCATTTTTCACTGCGAAATTGAGGTGTGACCAGGTTGCGTTTTGTGCCGTTTCCTGTCGCGGGCACTAGGCCGACCCACACAAGTGAGGTACCGTTTTTCTCGTAAGACTTTGGGGAACGCGGGGTGGGTGGAAATTTGTGGATCCACGCAGATTCCGGAACTTTCCACGACAGAAATGTGTGGAAAATGTGTTTCTTTTGACAATTTTTTAGGTTTGCAAGGGATTCTGGGTAACAGACCCTGGTGGGAGGCAGTCAAGTCACCCCATCCTCGATTCCCCTGGGTGTCTACTTTTCAAAAATGTATAGGTTTGCTAGGTTTCCCAAGTTGCCCGCAGAGCTAGGGTTCAAAAACTACAGCTAGTCATTTTTCCAAAAAAGGGTCATTTTTCACTGTGAAATTGAGGTGTGACCAGGTTGCGTTTTGCGCCGTTTCCTGTCGCGTGCACTAGGCCGACCCACACAAGTGAGGTACCGTTTTTCCCGTAAGACTTTGGGGAACGCGGGGTGGGTGGAAATTTGTGGATCCACACAGATTCCGGAACTTTCCACGACAGAAATATGGGAGAAATGTGTTTTTTTTGACAATTTTTTAGGTTTGCAAGGGATTCTGGGTAACAGACCCTGGTGGGAGGCAGTCAAGTCACCCCATCCTGGATTCTCCTGGGTGTCTACTTTTAAAAAATGTATAGGTTTGCTAGGTTTCCCAAGGTGCCCGCAGAGCTAGGGTTCAAAAACTACAGCTAGTCATTTTTCCAAAAAAGGGTCATCTTTCACTGCGAAATTGAGGTGTGACCAGGTTGCGTTTTGCGCCGTTTCCTGTCGCGGGCACTAGGCCGACCCACACAAGTGAGGTACCGTTTTTCTCGTATGACTTTGGGGAACGCGGGGTGGGTGGAAATTTGTGGATCCACGCAGATTCCAGAACTTTCCACGACAGAAATGTGGGGAAAATGTGTTTTTTTTGGACAATTTTTTAGGTTTGCAAGGGATTCTGGGTAACAGACCCTGGTGGGACGCAGTCAAGTCACCCCATCCTGGATTCCCCTGGGTGTCTAGTTTTCAAAAATGTATAGGTTTGCTAGGTTTCCCAAGGTGCCCGCAGAGCTAGGGTTCAAAAACTACAGCTAATCATTTTTCCAAAAAAGGGTCATTTTTCACTGTGAAATTGAGGTGTGACCAGGTTGCGTTTTGCGCCGTTTCCTGTTGCGGGCACTAGGCCGACCCACACAAGTGAGGTACCGTTTTTCTCGTAAGACTTTGGGAAACGCAGGGTGGGTGGAAATTTGTGGATCCACGCAGATTCCGGAACTTTCCACGACAGAAATGTGGGGAAAATGTGTTTTTTTTGACAATTTTTTAGGTTTGCAAGGGATTCTGGGTAACAGACCCTGGTGGGAAGCAGTCAAGTCACCCCATCCTGGATTCCCCTGGGTGTCTACTTTTCAAAAATGTATAGGTTTGCTAGGTTTCCCAAGGTGCCCGCAGAGCTAGGGTTCAAAAACTACAGCTAGTCATTTTTCCAAAAAAGGGTCATTTTTCACTGCGAAATTGAGGTGTGACCAGGTTGCGTTTTGCACCGTTTCCTGTCGCGGGCACTAGGCCGACCCACACAAGTGAGGTACTGTTTTTCTCGTAAGCCTTTGGGGAACGCGGGGTGGGTGGAAATTTGTGGATCCACGCAGATTCGGGAACTTTCCACGACAGAAATGTGGGGAAAATGTGGTTTTTTTGACAATTTGTTAGGTTTGCAAGGGATTCTGGGTAACAGACCCTGGTGGGAGGCAGTCAAGTCACCCCATCCTGGATTCCCCTGGGTGTCTACTTTTCAAAAATGTATAGGTTTGCTAGGTTTCCCAAGGTGCCCGCAGAGCTAGGGTTCAAAAACTACAGCTAGTCATTTTTCCAAAAAAGGGTCATTTTTCACTGCGAAATTGAGGTGTGACCAGGTTGCATTTTGCGCCGTTTCCTGTCGCGGGCACTAGGCCGACCCACACAAGTGAGGTACCATTTTTCTCGTAAGACTTTGGGGAACGCGGGGTGGGTGGAAATTTGTGGATCCACGCAGATTCCGGAACTTTCCACGACAGAAATGTGGGGAAAATGTGTTTTTTTTGACAATTTTTTAGGTTTGCAAGGGATTCTGGGTAACCGACCCTGGTGGGAGGCAGTCAAGTCACCCCATCCTGGATTCCCCTGGGTGTCTACTTTTCAAAAATGTATAGGTTTGCTAGGTTTCCCAAGGTGCCCGCAGAGGTAGGTTTCAAAAACTACAGCTAGTCATTTTTCCAAAAAAGGGTCATTTTTCACTGCGAAATTGAGGTGTGACCAGGTTGCGTTTTGTGCCGTTTCCTGTCGCGGGCACTAGGCCGACCCACACAAGTGAGGTACCGTTTTTCTCGTAAGACTTTGGGGAACGCGGGGTGGGTGGAAATTTGTGGATCCACGCAGATTCCGGAACTTTCCACGACAGAAATGTGTGGAAAATGTGTTTCTTTTGACAATTTTTTAGGTTTGCAAGGGATTCTGGGTAACAGACCCTGGTGGGAGGCAGTCAAGTCACCCCATCCTCGATTCCCCTGGGTGTCTACTTTTCAAAAATGTATAGGTTTGCTAGGTTTCCCAAGTTGCCCGCAGAGCTAGGGTTCAAAAACTACAGCTAGTCATTTTTCCAAAAAAAGGGTCATTTTTCACTGTGAAATTGAGGTGTGACCAGGTTGCGTTTTGCGCCGTTTCCTGTCGCGTGCACTAGGCCGACCCACACAAGTGAGGTACCGTTTTTCTCGTAAGACTTTGGGGAACGCGGGGTGGGTGGAAATTTGTGGATCCACACAGATTCCGGAACTTTCCACGACAGAAATATGGGGGAAATGTGTTTTTTTTGACAATTTTTTAGGTTTGCAAGGGATTCTGGGTAACAGACCCTGGTGGGAGGCAGTCAAGTCACCCCATCCTGGATTCTCCTGGGTGTCTACTTTTCAAAAATGTATAGGTTTGCTAGGTTTCCCAAGGTGCCCGCAGAGCTAGGGTTCAAAAACTACAGCTAGTCATTTTTCCAAAAAAGGGTCATCTTTCACTGCGAAATTGAGGTGTGACCAGGTTGCGTTTTGCGCCGTTTCCTGTCGCGGGCACTAGGCCGACCCACACAAGTGAGGTACCGTTTTTCTCGTAAGACTTTGGGGAACGCGGGGTGGGTGGAAATTTGTGGATCCACGCAGATTCCAGAACTTTCCACGACAGAAATGTGGGGAAAATGTGTTTTTTTTGGACAATTGTTTAGGTTTGCAAGGGATTCTGGGTAACAGACCCTGGTGGGAGGCAGTCAAGTCACCCCATCCTCGATTCCCCTGGGTGTCTAGTTTTCACAAATGTATAGGTTTGCTAGGTTTCCCAAGGTGCCCGCAGAGCTAGGGTTCACAATCTACAGCTAGTCATTTTTCCAAAAAAGGGTCATTTTTCACTGCGAAATTGAGGAGTGACCAGGTTGCGTTTTGCGCCGTTTCCTGTCGCGGGCACTAAGCCGACCCACACAAGTGAGGTACCGTTTTTCTCGTAAGACTTTGGGGAACGCGGGGTGGGTGGAAATTTGTGGATCCACGCAGATTCCGGAACTTTCCACGACAGAAATGTGTGGAAAATGTGTTTCTTTTGACAATTTTTTAGGTTTGCAACGGATTCTGGGTAACAGACCCCGGTGGGAGGCAGTCAAGTCACCCCATCCTCGATTCCCCTGGGTGTCTAGTTTTTAAAAATGTATAGGTTTGCTAGGTTTCCCAAGGTGCCCGCAGAGCTAGGGTTCAAAAACTACAGCTAGTCATTTTTCCAAAAAAGGGTCATTTTTCACTGTGAAATTGAGGTGTGACCAGGTTGCGTTTTGCGCCGTTTCCTGTCGCGTGCACTAGGCCGACCCACACAAGTGAGGTACCGTTTTTCTCGTAAGACTTTGGGGAACGCGGGGTGGGTGGAAATTTGTGGATCCACGCAGATTCCGGAACTTTCCATGACAGAAATGTGTGGAAAATGTGTTTTTTTTGACAATTTTTTAGGTTTGCAAGGGATTCTGGGTAACAGACCCTGGTAGGAGGCAGTCAAGTCACTCCATCCTGGATTCCCCTGGGTGTCTAGTTTTCAAAAATGTATAGGTTTGCTAGGTTTCCCAAGGTGCCCGCAGAGCTAGGGTTCAAAAACTACAGCTAGTCATTTTTCCAAAAAAGGGTAATTTTTCCCTGCGAAATTGAGGTGTGACCAGGTTGCGTTTTGCGCCCTTTCCTGTCGCGGGCACTAGGCCGACCCACACAAGTGAGGTACCGTTTTTCTCGTAAGACTTTGGGGAACGCGGGGTGCATGGAAATTTGTGGATCCACGCAGATTCCGGAACTTTCCACGATAGAAATGTGGGGAAAATGTGGTTTTTTTGACAATTTTTTAGGTTTGCAAGGGATTCTGGGTAACAGACCCTGGTGGGAGGCAGTCAAGTCACCCCATCCTGGATTCCCCTGGGTGTCTACTTTTCAAAAATGTATAGGTTTTCTAGGTTTCCCAAGGTGCCCGCAGAGGTAGGTTTCAAAAACTACAGCTAGTCATTTTTCCAAAAAAGGGTCATTTTTCACTGCGAAATTGAGGTGTGACCAGGTTGCGTTTTGTGCCGTTTCCTGTCGCGGGCACTAGGCCGACCCACACAAGTGAGGTACCGTTTTTCTCGTAAGACTTTGGGGAACGCGGGGTGGGTGGAAATTTGTGGATCCACGCAGATTCCGGAACTTTCCACGACAGAAATGTGGGGAAAATGTGTTTTTTTTGACAATTTTTTAGGTTTGCAAGGGATTCTGGGTAACAGACCCTGGTGGGAGGCAGTCAAGTCACCCCATCCTGGATTCCCCTGGGAATCTAGTTTTCAAAAATGTATAGGTTTGCTAGGTTTCCCAAGGTGCCCGCAGAGCTAGGGTTCACAAACTACAGCTAGTCATTTTTCCAAAAAAGGGTCATTTTTTACTGCGAAATTAAGGTGTGACCAGGTTGCGTTTTGCGCCGTTTCCTGTCGCGGGCACTAGGCCGACCCACACAAGTGTGGTACTGTTTTTCTCGTAAGCCTTTGGGGAACGCGGGGTGGGTGGAAATTTGTGGATCCACGCAGATTCGGGAACTTTCCACGACAGAAATGTGGGGAAAATGTGGTTTTTTTGACACTTTTTTAGGTTTGCAAGGGATTCTGGGTAACAGACCCTGGTGGGAGGCAGTCAAGTCACCCCATCCTGGATTCCCCTGGGTGTCTACTTTTCAAAAATGTATAAGTTTGCTAGGTTTACCAAGGTGCCCGCAGAGGTAGGGTTCAAAAACTACAGCTAGTCATTTTTCCAAAAAAGGGTAATTTTTCACTGCGAAATTGAGGTGTGACCAGGTTGCGTTTTGCGCCGTTTCCTGTCGCGGGCACTAGGCCGACCCACACAAGTGAGGTACCGTTTTTCTCGTAAGACTTTGGGAAACGCGGGGTGGGTGGAAATTTGTGGATCCACGCAGATTCCGGAACTTTCCACGACAGAAATGTGGGGAAAATGTGTTTTTTTTGACAATTTTTTAGGTTTGCAAGGGATTCTGGGTAACAGACCCTGGTGGGAGGCAGTCAAGTCACCCCATCCTGGATTCCCCTGGGTATCTAGTTTTCAAAAATGTATAGGTGTGCTAGGTTTCCCAAGGTGCCCGCAGAGCTAGGGTTCAAAAACTACAGCTAGTCATTTTTCCAAACAAGGGTCATTTTTCACTGCGAAATTGAGGTGTGACCAGGTTGCGTTTTGTGCCGTTTCCTGTCGCGGGCACTAGGCCGACCCACACAAGTGAGGTACCGTTTTTCTCGTAAGACTTTGGGGAACGCGGGGTGCATGGAAATTTGTGGATCCACGCAGATTCCGGAACTTTCCACGACAGAAATGTGGGGAAAATGTGGTTTTTTTGACAATTTTTTAGGTTTGCAAGGGATTCTGGGTAACAGACCCTGGTGGGAGGCAGTCAAGTCACCCCATCCTGGATTCCCCTGGGTGTCTACTTTTCAAAAATGTATAGGTTTGCTAGGTTTCCCAAGGTGCCCGCAGAGGTAGGTTTCAAAAACTACAGCTAGTCATTTTTCCAAAAAAGGGTCATTTTTCACTGCGAAATTGAGGTGTGACCAGGTTGCGTTTTGTGCCGTTTCCTGTCGCGGGCACTAGGCCGACCCACACAAGTGAGGTACCGATTTCTCGTAAGACTTTGGGGAACGCGGGGTGGGTGGAAATTTGTGGATCCACGCAGATTCCGGAACTTTCCACGACAGAAATGTGGGGAAAATGTGTTTTTTTTGACAATTTTTTAGGTTTGCAAGGGATTCTGGGTAACAGACCCTGGTGGGAGGCAGTCAAGTCACCCCATCCTGGATTCCCCTGGGAATCTAGTTTTCAAAAATGTATAGGTTTGCTAGGTTTCCCAAGGTGCCCGCAGATCTAGGGTTCACAAACTACAGCTAGTCATTTTTCCAAAAAAGGGTCATTTTTTACTGCGAAATTGAGGTGTGACCAGGTTGCGTTTTGCGCCGTTTCCTGTCGCGGGCACTAGGCCGACCCACACAAGTGTGGTACTGTTTTTCTCGTAAGCCTTTGGGGAACGCGGGGTGGGTGGAAATTTGTGGATCCACGCAGATTCGGGAACTTTCCACGACAGAAATGTGGGGAAAATGTGGTTTTTTTGACACTTTTTTAGGTTTGCAAGGGATTCTGGGTAACAGACCCTGGTGGGAGGCAGTCAAGTCACCCCATCCTGGATTCCCCTGGGTGTCTACTTTTCAAAAATGTATAAGTTTGCTAGGTTTACCAAGGTGCCCGCAGAGGTAGGGTTCAAAAACTACAGCTAGTCATTTTTCCAAAAAAGGGTAATTTTTCACTGCGAAATTGAGGTGTGACCAGGTTGCGTTTTGCGCCGTTTCCTGTCGCGGGCACTAGGCCGACCCACACAAGTGAGGTACCGTTTTTCTCGTAAGACTTTGGGAAACGCGGGGTGGGTGGAAATTTGTGGATCCACGCAGATTCCGGAACTTTCCACGACAGAAATGTGGGGAAAATGTGTTTTTTTTGACAATTTTTTAGGTTTGCAAGGGATTCTGGGTAACAGACCCTGGTGGGAGGCAGTCAAGTCACCCCATCCTGGATTCCCCTGGGTATCTAGTTTTCAAAAATGTATAGGTGTGCTAGGTTTCCCAAGGTGCCCGCAGAGCTAGGGTTCAAAAACTACAGCTAGTCATTTTTCCAAACAAGGGTCATTTTTCACTGCGAAATTGAGGTGTGACCAGGTTGCGTTTTGTGCCGTTTCCTGTCGCGGGCACTAGGCCGACCCACACAAGTGAGGTACGGTTTTTCTCGTAAGACTTTGGGGAATGCGGGGTGGGTGGAAATTTGTGGATCCACGCAGATTCCGGAACTTTCCACGACAGAAATGTGGGGAAAATGTGTTTTTTTTGACAATTTTTTAGGTTTGCAAGGGATTCTGGGTAACAGACCCTGGTGGGAGGCAGTCAAGTCACCCCATCCTGGATTCCCCTGGGTGTCTACTTTTCAAAAATGTATAGGTTTGCTAGGTTTCCCAAGGTGCCCGCAGAGCTAGGGTTCAAAAACTACAGCTAGTCATTTTTCCAAAAAAGGGTCATTTTTCACTGTGAAATTGAGGTGTGACCAGGTTGCGTTTTGCGCCGTTTCCTGTCGCGTGCACTAGGCCGACCCACACAAGTGAGGTACCGTTTTTCTCGTAAGACTTTGGGGAACGCGGGGTGGGTGGAAATTTGTGGATCCACGCAGATTACGGAACTTTCCACGACAGAAATATGGGGAAAATGTGTTTTTTTTGACAATTTTTTAGGTTTGCAAGGGATTCTGGGTAGCAGACCCTGGTGGGAGGCAGTCAAGTCACCCCATCCTGGATTCTCCTGGGTGTCTACTTTTAAAAAATGTATAGGTTTGCTAGGTTTCCCGAGGTGCCCGCAGAGCTAGGGTTCAAAAACTACAGCTAGTAATTTTTCCAAAAAAGGGTCATTTTTCACTGCGAAATTGAGGTGTGACCAGGTTGCGTTTTGCGCCGTTTCCTGTCGCGGGCACTAGGCCGACCCACACAAGTGAGGTACCGTTTTTCTCGTAAGACTTTGGGGAACGCGGGGTGGGTGGAAATTTGTGGATCCACGCAGATTCCGGATCTTTCCACGACAGAAATGTGGGGAAAATGTGTTTTTTTTGGACAATTTTTTAGGTTTGCAAGGGATTCTGGGTAACAGACCCTGGTGGGAGGCAGTCAAGTCACCCCATCCTGGATTCCCCTGGGTGTCTAGTTTTCAAAAATGTATAGGTTTGCTAGGTTTCCCAAGGTGCCCGCAGAGCTAGGGTTCAAAAACTACAGCTAGTCATTTTTCCAAAAAAGGGTAATTTTTCACTGCGAAATTGAGGTGTGACCAGGTTGCGTTTTGCGCCCTTTCCTGTCGCGGGCACTAGGCCGACCCACACAAGTGAGGTACCGTTTTTCTCGTAAGACTTTGGGGAACGCGGGGTGTGTGGAAATTTGTGGATCCACGCAGATTCCGTGACTTTCCACGACAGAAATGTGGGGAAAATGTGTTTTTTTTGACAATTTTTTAGGTTTGTAAGGGATTCTGGGTAACAGACCCTGGTGGGAGGCAGTCAAGTCACCCCATCCTGGATTCCCCTGGGTGTCTACTTTTCAAAAATGTATAGGTTTGCTAGGTTTCCCAAGGTACCCGCAGAGGTAGGTTTCAAAAACTACAGCTAGTCATTTTTCCAAAAAAGGGTCATTTTTCACTGCGAAAATGAGGTGTGACCAGGTTGCGTTTTGCGCCGTTTCCTGTCGCGGGCACTAGGCCGACCCACACAAGTGAGGTACCGTTTTTCTCGTAAGACTTTGGGGAACGCGGGGTGGGTGGAAATTTGTGGATCCACGCAGATTCCGGAACTTTCCACGACAGAAATGTGTGGAAAATGTGGTTTTTTTGACAATTTTTTAGGTTTGCAAGGGATTCTGGGTAACAGACCCTGGTGGGAGGCAGTCAAGTCACCCCATCCTGGATTTCCCTGGGTGTCTACTTTTCAAAAATGTATAGGTTTGCTAGGTTTCCCAAGGTGCCCGCAGAGGTAGGGTTTAAAAACTACAGCTAGTCATTTTTCCAAAAAAGGGTCATTTTTCACTGCAAAATTGAGGTGTGACCAGGTTGCGTTTTGCGCCGTTTCCTGTCGCGGGCACTAGGCCGACCCACACAAGTGAGGTACCGTTTTTCTCGTAAGACTTTGGGGAACGCGGGGTGGGTGGAAATTTGTGGATCCACGCAGATTCCGGAACTTTCCACAACAGAAATGTGTGGAAAATGTGTTTTTTTTGACAATTTTTTAGGTCTGCAAGGGATTCTGTGTAACAGACCCTGGTGGGAGGCAGTCAAGTCACCCCATCCTCGATTCCCCTGGGTGTCTAGTTTTAAAAAATGTATAGGTTTGCTAGGTTTCCCAAGGTGCCCGCAGAGCTAGGGTTCAAAAACTACAGCTAGTCATTTTTCCAAAAAAGGGTCATTTTTCACTGTGAAATTGAGGTGTGACCAGGTTGCGTTTTGCGCCGTTTCCTGTCGCGTGCACTAGGCCGACCCACACAAGTGAGGTACCGTTTTTCTCGTAAGACTTTGGGGAACGCGGGGTGGGTGGAAATTTGTGGATCCACGGAGATTCCGGAACTTTCCACGACAGAAATATGGGGAAAATGTGTTTTTTTTGACAATTTTTTAGGTTTGCAAGGGATTCTGGGTAACAGACCCTGGTGGGAGGCAGTCAAGTCACCCCATCCTGGATTCCCCTGGGTGTCTACTTTTCAAAAATGTATAGGTTTGCTAGGTTTCCCAAGGTGCCCGCAGAGGTAGGTTTCAAAAACTACAGCTAGTCATTTTTCCAAAAAAGGGTCATTTTTCACTGCGAAATTGAGGTGTGACCAGGTTGCGTTTTGTGCCGTTTCCTGTCGCGGGCACTAGGCCGACCCACACAAGTGAGGTACCGTTTTTCTTGTAAGACTTTGGGGAACGCGGGGTGGGTGGAAATTTGTGGATCCACGCAGATTCCGGAACTTTCCACGACAGAAATATGGGGAAAATGTGTTTTTTTTGTAGGTTTGCAAGGGATTTTGGGTAACAGACCCTGGTGGGAGGCAGTCAAGTCACCCCATCCTGGATTCTCCTGGGTGTCTACTTTTCAAAAATGTATAGGTTTGCTAGGTTTCCCAAGGTGCCCGCAGAGCTAGGGTTCAAAAACTACAGCTAGTCATTTTTCCAAAAAAGGGTCATTTTTCACTGCGAAATTGAGGTGTGACCAGGTTGCGTTTTGCGCCGTTTCCTGTCGCGGGCACTAGGCCGACCCACACAAGTGAGGTACCGTTTTTCTCGTAAGACTTTGGGGAACGCGGGGTGGGTGGAAATTTGTGGATCCACGCAGATTCCGGAACTTTCCACGACAGAAATGTGGGGAAAATGTGTTTTTTTTTGACAATTTTTTAGGTTTGCAAGGGACTCTGGGTAACAGACCCTGGTGGGAGGCAGTCAAGTCACCCCATCCTGGATTCCCCTGGGTGTCTAGTTTTCAAAAATGTATAGGTTTGCTAGGTTTCCCAAGGTGCCCGCAGAGCTAGGGTTAAAAAACTACAGCTAGTCATTTTTCCAAAAAAGGGTCATTTTTCACTGCGAAATTGAGGTGTGACCAGGTTGCGTTTTGCACCGTTTCCTGTCGCGGGCACTAGGCCGACCCACACAAGTGAGGTACTGTTTTTCTCCTAAGCCTTTGGGGAACGTGGGGTGGGTGGAAATTTGTGGATCCACGCAGATTCGGGAACTTTCCACGACAGAAATGTGGGGAAAATGTGTTTTTTTTGACAATTTTTTAGGTTTGCAAGGGATTCTGGGTAACAGACCCTGGTGGGAGGCAGTCAAGTCACCCCATCCTGGATTCCCCTGGGTGTCTACTTTTCAAAAATGTATAGGTTTGCTTGGTTTCCCAAGGTGCCCGCAGAGCTAGGGTTCAAAAACTACAGCTAGTCATTTTTCCAAAAAAGGGTCATTTTTCACTGCGAAATTGAGGTGTGACCAGGTTGCATTTTGCGCCGTTTCCTGTCGCGGGCACTAGGCCGACCCACACAAGTGAGGTACCATTTTTCTCGTAAGGCTTTGGGGAACGCGGGGTGGGTGGAAATTTGTGGATCCACGCAGATTCCGGAACTTTCCACGACAGAAATGTGGGGAAAATGTGTTTTTTTTGACAATTTTTTAGGTTTGCAAGGGATTCTGGGTAACAGACCCTGGTGGGAGGCAGTCAAGTCACCCCATCCTGGATTCCCCTGGGTGTCTACTTTTCAAAAATGTATAGGTTTGCTAGGTTTCCCAAGGTGCCCGCAGAGGTAGGTTTCAAAAACTACAGCTAGTCATTTTTCCAAAAAAGGGTCATTTTTCACTGCGAAATTGAGGTGTGACCAGGTTGCGTTTTGTGCCGTTTCCTGTCGCGGGCACTAGGCCGACCCACACAAGTGAGGTACCGTTTTTCTCGTAAGACTTTGGGGAACGCGGGGTGGGTGGAAATTTGTGGATCCACGCAGATTCCGGAACTTTCCACGACAGAAATGTGTAGAAAATGTGTTTCTTTTGACAATTTTTTAGGTTTGCAAGGGATTCTGGGTAACAGACCCTGGTGGGAGGCAGTCAAGTCACCCCATCCTCGATTCCCCTGGGTGTCTACTTTTCAAAAATGTATAGGTTTGCTAGGTTTCCCAAGTTGCCCGCAGAGCTAGGGTTCAAAAACTACAGCTAGTCATTTTTCCAAAAAAGGGTCATTTTTCACTGTGAAATTGAGGTGTGACCAGGTTGCGTTTTGCGCCGTTTCCTGTCGCGTGCACTAGGCCGACCCACACAAGTGAGGTACCGTTTTTCTCGTAAGACTTTGGGGAACGCGGGGTGGGTGGAAATTTGTGGATCCACACAGATTCCGGAACTTTCCACAACAGAAATATGGGAGAAATGTGTTTTTTTGACAATTTTTTAGGTTTGCAAGGGATTCTGGGTAACAGACCCTGGTGGGAGGCAGTCAAGTCACCCCATCCTGGATTCTCCTGGGTGTCTACTTTTAAAAAATGTATAGGTTTGCTAGGTTTCCCAAGGTGCCCGCAGAGCTAGGGTTCAAAAACTACAGCTAGTCATTTTTCCAAAAAAGGGTCATCTTTCACTGCGAAATTGAGGTGTGACCAGGTTGCGTTTTGCGCCGTTTCCTGTCGCGGGCACTAGGCCGACCCACACAAGTGAGGTACCGTTTTTCTCGTATGACTTTGGGGAACGCGGGGTGGGTGGAAATTTGTGGATCCACGCAGATTCCAGAACTTTCCACGACAGAAATGTGGGGAAAATGTGTTTTTTTGGACAATTTTTTAGGTTTGCAAGGGATTCTGGGTAACAGACCCTGGTGGGACGCAGTCAAGTCACCCCATCCTGGATTCCCCTGGGTGTCTAGTTTTCAAAAATGTATAGGTTTGCTAGGTTTCCCAAGGTGCCCGCAGAGCTAGGGTTCAAAAACTACAGCTAATCATTTTTCCAAAAAAGGGTCATTTTTCACTGTGAAATTGAGGTGTGACCAGGTTGCGTTTTGCGCCGTTTCCTGTTGCGGGCACTAGGCCGACCCACACAAGTGAGGTACCGTTTTTCTCGTAAGACTTTGGGAAACGCAGGGTGGGTGGAAATTTGTGGATCCACGCAGATTCCGGAACTTTCCACGACAGAAATGTGGGGAAAATGTGTTTTTTTTGACAATTTTTTAGGTTTGCAAGGGATTCTGGGTAACAGACCCTGGTGGGAAGCAGTCAAGTCACCCCATCCTGGATTCCCCTGGGTGTCTACTTTTCAAAAATGTATAGGTTTGCTAGGTTTCCCAAGGTGCCCGCAGAGCTAGGGTTCAAAAACTACAGCTAGTCATTTTTCCAAAAAAGGGTCATTTTTCACTGCGAAATTGAGGTGTGACCAGGTTGCGTTTTGCACCGTTTCCTGTCGCGGGCACTAGGCCGACCCACACAAGTGAGGTACTGTTTTTCTCGTAAGCCTTTGGGGAACGCGGGGTGGGTGGAAATTTGTGGATCCACGCAGATTCGGGAACTTTCCACGACAGAAATGTGGGGAAAATGTGGGTTTTTTGACAATTTTTTAGGTTTGCAAGGGATTCTGGGTAACAGACCCTGGTGGGAGGCAGTCAAGTCACCCCATCCTGGATTCCCCTGGGTGTCTACTTTTCAAAAATGTATAGGTTTGCTAGGTTTCCCAAGGTGCCCGCAGAGCTAGGGTTCAAAAACTACAGCTAGTCATTTTTCCAAAAAAGGGTCATTTTTCACTGCGAAATTGAGGTGTGACCAGGTTGCATTTTGCGCCGTTTCCTGTCGCGGGCACTAGGCCGACCCACACAAGTGAGGTACCATTTTTCTCGTAAGACTTTGGGGAACGCGGGGTGGGTGGAAATTTGTGGATCCACGCAGATTCCGGAACTTTCCACGACAGAAATGTGGGGAAAATGTGTTTTTTTTGACAATTTTTTAGGTTTGCAAGGGATTCTGGGTAACAGACCCTGGTGGGAGGCAGTCAAGTCACCCCATCCTGGATTCCCCTGGGTGTCTACTTTTCAAAAATGTATAGGTTTGCTAGGTTTCCCAAGGTGCCCGCAGAGGTAGGTTTCAAAAACTACAGCTAGTCATTTTTCCAAAAAAGGGTCATTTTTCACTGCGAAATTGAGGTGTGACCAGGTTGCGTTTTGTGCCGTTTCCTGTCGCGGGCACTAGGCCGACCCACACAAGTGAGGTACCGTTTTTCTCGTAAGACTTTGGGGAACGCGGGGTGGGTGGAAATTTGTGGATCCACGCAGATTCCGGAACTTTCCACGACAGAAATGTGTGGAAAATGTGTTTCTTTTGACAATTTTTTAGGTTTGCAAGGGATTCTGGGTAACAGACCCTGGTGGGAGGCAGTCAAGTCACCCCATCCTCGATTCCCCTGGGTGTCTACTTTTCAAAAATGTATAGGTTTGCTAGGTTTCCCAAGTTGCCCGCAGAGCTAGGGTTCAAAAACTACAGCTAGTCATTTTTCCAAAAAAGGGTCATTTTTCACTGTGAAATTGAGGTGTGACCAGGTTGCGTTTTGCGCCGTTTCCTGTCGCGTGCACTAGGCCGACCCACACAAGTGAGGTACCGTTTTTCTCGTAAGACTTTGGGGAACGCGGGGTGGGTGGAAATTTGTGGATCCACACAGATTCCGGAACTTTCCACGACAGAAATATGGTGGAAATGTGTTTTTTTTGACAATTTTTTAGGTTTGCAAGGGATTCTGGGTAACAGACCCTGGTGGGAGGCAGTCAAGTCACCCCATCCTGGATTCTCCTGGGTGTCTACTTTTCAAAAATGTATAGGTTTGCTAGGTTTCCCAAGGTGCCCGCAGAGCTAGGGTTCAAAAACTACAGCTAGTCATTTTTCCAAAAAAGGGTCATCTTTCACTGCGAAATTGAGGTGTGACCAGGTTGCGTTTTGCGCCGTTTCCTGTCGCGGGCACTAGGCCGACCCACACAAGTGAGGTACCGTTTTTCTCGTAAGACTTTGGGGAACGCGGGGTGGGTGGAAATTTGTGGATCCACGCAGATTCCAGAACTTTCCACGACAGAAATGTGGGGAAAATGTGTTTTTTTTGGACAATTGTTTAGGTTTGCAAGGGATTCTGGGTAACAGACCCTGGTGGGACGCAGTCAAGTCACCCCATCCTGGATTCCCCTGGGTGTCTAGTTTTCAAAAATGTATAGGTTTGCTAGGTTTCCCAAGGTGCCCGCAGAGCTAGGGTTCAAAAACTACAGCTAGTCATTTTTCCAAAAAAGGGTCATTTTTCACTGTGAAATTGAGGTGTGACCAGGTTGCGTTTTGCGCCGTTTCCTGTTGCGGGCACTAAGCCGACCCACACAAGTGAGGTACCGTTTTTCTCGTAAGACTTTGGGAAACGCAGGGTGGGTGGAAATTTGTGGATCCACGCAGATTCCGGAACTTTCCACGACAGAAATGTGGGGAAAATGTGTTTTTTTTGACAATTTTTTAGGTTTGCAAGGGATTCTGGGTAACAGACCCTGGTGGGAAGCAGTCAAGTCACCCCATCCTGGATTCCCCTGGGTGTCTACTTTTCAAAAATGTATAGGTTTGCTAGGTTTCCCAAGGTGCCCGCAGAGCTAGGGTTCAAAAACTACAGCTAGTCATTTTTCCAAAAAAGGGTCATTTTTCACTGCGAAATTGAGGTGTGACCAGGTTGCGTTTTGCACCGTTTCCTGTCGCGGGCACTAGGCCGACCCACACAAGTGAGGTACTGTTTTTCTCGTAAGCCTTTGGGGAACGCGGGGTGGGTGGAAATTTGTGGATCCACGCAGATTCGGGAACTTTCCACGACAGAAATGTGGGGAAAATGTGTTTTTTTTGACAATTTTTTAGGTTTGCAAGGGATTCTGGGTAACAGACCCTGGTGGGAGGCAGTCAAGTCACCCCATCCTGGATTCCCCTGGGTGTCTACTTTTCAAAAATGTATAGGTTTGCTAGGTTTCCCAAGGTGCCCGCAGAGCTAGGGTTCAAAAACTACAGCTAGTCATTTTTCCAAAAAAGGGTCATTTTTCACTGCGAAATTGAGGTGTGACCAGGTTGCATTTTGCGCCGTTTCCTGTCGCGGGCACTAGGCCGACCCACACAAGTGAGGTACCATTTTTCTCGTAAGACTTTGGGGAACGCGGGGTGGGTGGAAATTTGTGGATCCACGCAGATTCCGGAACTTTCCACGACAGAAATGTGGGGAAAATGTGTTTTTTTTGACAATTTTTTAGGTTTGCAAGGGATTCTGGGTAACAGACCCTGGTGGGAGGCAGTCAAGTCATCCCATCCTGGATTCACCTGGGTGTTTAGTTTTCAAAAATGTATAGGTTTGCTAGGTTTCCCAAGGTGCCCGCAGAGCTAGGGTTCAAAAACTACAGCTAGTCATTTTTCCAAAAAAGGGTAATTTTTCACTGCGAAATTGAGGTGTGACCAGGTTGCGTTTT
Source organism: Triturus cristatus (assembly GCF_964204655.1). Lineage (NCBI taxonomy): Eukaryota > Metazoa > Chordata > Amphibia > Caudata > Salamandridae > Triturus > Triturus cristatus. The sequence continues at coordinate 988,133,543 of NC_140579.1, read as the reverse complement.
GCGCCCTTTCCTGTCGCGGGCACTAGGCCGACCCACACAAGTGAGGTACTGTTTTTCTCGTAAGACTTTGGGGAACACGGGGTGGGTGGAAATTTGTGGATCCACGCAGATTCCGGAACTTTCCACGACAGAAATGTGGGGAAAATGTGTTTTTTTTGACAATTTTTTAGGTTTGCAAGGGATTCTGGGTAACAGACCCTGGTGGGAGGCAGTCAAGTCACCCCATCCTGGATTCCCCTGGGTGTCTACTTTTCAAAAATGTATAGGTTTGCTAGGTTTCCCAAGGTGCCCGCAGAGGTAGGTTTCAAAAACTACAGCTAGTCATTTTTCCAAAAAAGGGTCATTTTTCACTGCGAAATTGAGGTGTGACCAGGTTGCGTTTTGTGCCGTTTCCTGTCGCGGGCACTAGGCCGACCCACACAAGTGAGGTACCGTTTTTCTCGTAAGACTTAGGGGAACGCGGGGTGGGTGGAAATTTGTGGATCCACGCAGATTCCGGAACTTTCCACGACAGAAATGTGGGGAAAATGTGTTTTTTTTGACAATTTTTTAGGTTTGCAAGGGATTCTGGGTAACAGACCCTGGTGGGAGGCAGTCAAGTCACCCCATCCTGGATTCCCCTGGGAATCTTATTTTCAAAAATGTATAGGTTTGCTAGGTTTCCCAAGGTGCCCGCAGAGCTAGGGTTCACAAACTACAGCTAGTCATTTTTCCAAAAAAGGGTCATTTTTTACTGCGAAATTGAGGTGTGACCAGGTTGCGTTTTGCGCCGTTTCCTGTCGCGGGCACTAGGCCGACCCACACAAGTGAGGTACCGTTTTTCTCGTAAGACTTTGGGGAACGCGGGGTGGGTGGAAATTTGTGGATCCACGCAGATTCCGGAACTTCCCACGACAGAAATGTGTGGAAAATGTGTTTCTTTTGACAAGTTTTTTAGGTTTGCAAGGGATTCTGGGTAACAGACCCTGGTGGGAGGCAGTCAAGTCACCCCATCCTCGATTCCCCTGGGTGTCTAGTTTTCACAAATGTATAGGTTTGCTAGGTTTCCCAAGGTGCCCGCAGAGCTAGGGTTCACAAACTACAGCTAGTCATTTTTCCAAAAAAGGGTCATTTTTCACTGCGAAATTGAGGAGTGACCAGGTTGCGTTTTGCGCCGTTTCCTGTCGCGGGCACTAGGCCGACCCATACAAGTGAGGTACCGTTTTTCTCGTAAGACTTTGGGGAACGCGGGGTGGGTGGAAATTTGTGGATCCACGCAGATTCCGGAACTTTCCACGACAGAAATGTGTGGAAAATGTGTTTCTTTTGACAATTTTTTAGGTTTGCAACGGATTCTGGGTAACAGACCCTGGTGGGAGGCAGTCAAGTCACCCCATCCTCGATTCCCCTGGGTGTCTAGTTTTCAAAAATGTATAGGTTTGCTAGGTTTCCCAAGGTGCCCGCAGAGCTAGGGTTCAAAAACTACAGCTAGTCATTTTTCCAAAAAAGGGTCATTTTTCACTGTGAAATTGAGGTGTGACCAGGTTGCGTTTTGCACCGTTTCCTGTCGCGTGCACTAGGCCGACCCACACAAGTGAGGTACCGTTTTTCTCGTAAGACTTTGGGGAACGCGGGGTGGGTGGAAATTTGTGGATCCACGCAGATTCCGGAACTTTCCATGACAGAAATGTGTGGAAAATGTGTTTTTTTTGACAATTTTTTAGGTTTGCAAGGGATTCTGGGTAACAGACCCTGGTGGGAGGCAGTCAAGTCACTCCATCCTGGATTCCCCTGGGTGTCTAGTTTAAAAAATGTATAGGTTTGCTAGGTTTCCCAAGGTGCCCGCAGAGCTAGGGTTCAAAAACTACAGCTAGTCATTTTTCCAAAAAAGGATAATTTTTCACTGCGAAATTGAGGTGTGACCAGTTTGCGTTTTGCGCCCTTTCCTGTCGCGGGCACTAGGCCGACCCACACAAGTGAGGTACCGTTTTTCTCGTAAGACGTTGGGCAACGCGGGGTGCATGGAAATTTGTGGATCCACGCAGATTCCGGAACTTTCCACGACAGAAATGTGGGGAAAATGTGGTTTTTTTGACAATTTTTTAGGTTTGCAAGGGATTCTGGGTAACAGACCCTGGTGGGAGGCAGTCAAGTCACCCCATCCTGGATTCCCCTGGGTGTCTACTTTTCAAAAATGTATAGGTTTGCTAGGTTTCCCAAGGTACCCGCAGAGTTAGGTTTCAAAAACTACAGCTAGTCATTTTTCCAAAAAAGGGTCATTTTTCACTGCGAAAATGAGGTGTGACCAGGTTGCGTTTTGCGCCATTTCCTGTCGCGGGCACTAGGCCGACCCACACAAGTGAGGTACTGTTTTTCTCGTAAGCCTTTGGGGAACGCGGGGTGGGTGGAAATTTGTGGATCCACGCAGATTCGGGATCTTTCCACGACAGAAATGTGGGGAAAATGTGGTTTTTTTGACACTTTTTTAGGTTTGCAAGGGATTCTGGGTAACAGACCCTGGTGGGAGGCAGTCAAGTCACCCCATCCTGGATTCCCCTGGGTGTCTACTTTTCAAAAATGTATAGGTTTGCTAGGTTTCCCAAGGTACCCGCAGAGTTAGGTTTCAAAAACTACAGCTAGTCATTTTTCCAAAAAAGGGTCATTTTTCACTGCGAAAATGAGGTGTGACCAGGTTGCGTTTTGCGCCATTTCCTGTCGCGGGCACTAGGCCGACCCACACAAGTGAGGTACCGTTTTTCTCGTAAGACGTTGGGCAACGCGGGGTGCATGGAAATTTGTGGATCCACACAGATTCCGGAACTTTCCACGACAGAAATGTGGGGAAAATGTGGTTTTTTTGACAATTTTTTAGGTTTGCAAGGGATTCTGGGTAACAGACCCTGGTGGGAGGCAGTCAAGTCACCCCATCCTGGATTCCCCTGGGTGTCTACTTTTCAAAAATGTATAGGTTTGCTAGGTTTCCCAAGGTACCCGCAGAGTTAGGTTTCAAAAACTACAGCTAGTCATTTTTCCAAAAAAGGGTCATTTTTCACTGCGAAAATGAGGTGTGACCAGGTTGCGTTTTGCGCCATTTCCTGTCGCGGGCACTAGGCCGACCCACACAAGTGAGGTACTGTTTTTCTCGTAAGCCTTTGGGGAACGCGGGGTGGGTGGAAATTTGTGGATCCACGCAGATTCGGGATCTTTCCACGACAGAAATGTGGGGAAAATGTGGTTTTTTTGACACTTTTTTAGGTTTGCAAGGGATTCTGGGTAACAGACCCTGGTGGGAGGCAGTCAAGTCACCCCATCCTGGATTCCCCTGGGTGTCTACTTTTCAAAAATGTATAAGTTTGCTAGGTTTCCCAAGGTGCCCGCAGAGGTAGGGTTCAAAAACTACAGCTAGTCATTTTTCCAAAAAAGGGTAATTTTTCACTGCGAAATTGAGGTGTGACCAGGTTGCGTTTTGCGCCGTTTCCTGTCGCGGGCACTAGGCCGACCCACACAAGTGAGGTACCGTTTTTCTCGTAAGACTTTGGGAAACGCGGGGTGGGTGGAAATTTGTGGATCCACGCAGATTCCGGAACTTTCCACGACAGAAATGTGGGGAAAATGTGTTTTTTTTGACAATTTTTTAGGTTTGCAAGGGATTCTGGGTAACAGACCCTGGTGGGAGGCAGTCAAGTCACCCCATCCTGGATTCCCCTGGGTATCTAGTTTTCAAAAATGTATAGGTGTGCTAGGTTTCCCAAGGTGCCCGCAGAGCTAGGGTTCAAAAACTACAGCTAGTCATTTTTCCAAAAAAGGGTCATTTTTCACTGCGAAATTGAGGTGTGACCAGGTTGCGTTTTGCGCCGTTTCCTGTCGCGGGCACTAGGCCGACCCACACAAGTGAGGTACCGTTTTTCTCGTAAGACTTTGGGGAACGCGGGGTGGGTGGAAATTTGTGGATCCACGCAGATTCCGGAACTTTCCACGACAGAAATGTGTGGAAAATGTGGTTTTTTTGACAATGTTTTAGGTTTGCAAGGGATTCTGGGTAACAGACCCTGGTGGGAGGCAGTCAAGTCACCCCATCCTCGATTCCCCTGGGTGTCTAGTTTTCAAAAATGTATAGGTTTGCTAGGTTTCCCAAGGTGCCCGCAGAGCTAGGGTTCAAAAACTACAGCTAGTCATTTTTCCAAAAAAGGGTCATTTTTCACTGTGAAATTGAGGTGTGACCAGGTTGCGTTTTGCGCCGTTTCATGTCGCGTGCACTAGGCCGACCCACACAAGTGAGGTACCGTTTTTCTCGTAAGACTTTGGGGAACGTGGGGTGCGTGGAAATTTGTGGATCCACGGAGATTCCGGAACTTTCCACGACAGAAATATGGGGAAAATGTGTTTTTTTTGACAATTTTTAAGGTTTGCAAGGGATTCTGGGTAATAGACCCTGGTGGGAGGCAGTCAAGTCACCCCATCCTGGATTCCCCTGGGTGTCTACTTTTCAAAAATGTATAGGTTTGCTAGGTTTCCCAAGGTGCCCGCAGAGCTAGGGTTCAAAAACTACAGCTAGTCATTTTTCCAAAAAAGGGTAATTTTTCACTGCGAAATTGAGGTGCGACCAGGTTGCGTTTTGCGCCCTTTCCTGTCGCGGGCACTAGGCTGACCCACACAAGTGAGGTACCGTTTTTTTCGTAAGACTTTGGGGAACGCGGGGTGGGTGGAAATTTGTGGATCCACGCAGATTCCGGAACTTTCCACGACAGAAATGTGGGGAAATGTGTTTTTTTTGACAATTTTTTAGGTTTGCAAGGGATTCTGGGTAACAGACCCTGGTGGGAGGCAGTCAAGTCACCCCATCCTGGATTCCCCTGGGTGTCTACTTTTCAAAAATGTATAGGTTTGCTAGGTTTCCCAAGGTGCCCGCAGAGGTAGTTTTCAAAAACTACAGCTAGTCATTTTTCCAAAAAAGGGTCATTTTTCACTGCGAAATTGAGGTGTGACCAGGTTGCGTTTTGTGCCGTTTCCTGTCGCGGGCACTAGGCCGACCCACACAAGTGAGGTACCGTTTTTCTCGTAAGACTTTGGGGAACGCGGGGTGGGTGGAAATTTGTGGATCCACGCAGATTCCGGAACTTTCCACGACAGAAATGTGTGGAAAATGTGTTTCTTTTGACAATTTTTTAGGTTTGCAAGGGATTCTGGGTAACAGACCCTGGTGGGAGGCAGTCAAGTCACCCCATCCTCGATTCCCCTGGGTGTCTACTTTTCAAAAATGTATAGGTTTGCTAGGTTTCCCAAGGTGCCCGCAGAGCTAGGGTTCAAAAACTACAGCTAGTCATTTTTCCAAAAAAGGGTCATTTTTCACTGTGAAATTGAGGTGTGACCAGGTTGCGTTTTGCGCCGTTTCCTGTCGCGTGCACTAGGCCGACCCACACAAGTGAGGTACCGTTTTTCTCGTAAGACTTTGGGGAACGCGGGGTGGGTGGAAATTTGTGGATCCACGCAGATTCCGGAACTTTCCAGGACAGAAATATGGGGAAAATGTGGTTTTTTTGACAATTATTTAGGTTTGCAAGGGATTCTGGGTAACAGACCCTGGTGGGAGGCAGTCAAGTCACCCCATCCTGGATTCTCCTGGGTGTCTACTTTTCAAAAATGTATAGGTTTGCTAGGTTTCCCAAGGTGCCCGCAGAGCTAGGGTTCAAAAACTACAGCTAGTCATTTTTCCAAAAAAGGGTCATTTTTCACTGCGAAATTGAGGTGTGACCAGGTTGCGTTTTGCGCCGTTTCCTGTCGCGGGCACTAGGCCGACCCACACAAGTGAGGTGCCGTTTTTCTCGTAAGACTTTGGGGAACGCGGGGTGCATGGAAATTTGTGGATCCACGCAGATTCCGGAACTTTCCACGACAGAAATGTGGGGAAAATGTGGTTTTTTTGACAATTTTTTAGGTTTGCAAGGGATTCTGGGTAACAGACCCTGGTGGGAGGCAGTCAAGTCACCCCATCCTGGATTCCCCTGGGTGTCTACTTTTCAAAAATGTATAGGTTTGCTAGGTTTCCCAAGGTACCCGCAGAGGTAGGTTTCAAAAACTACAGCTAGTCATTTTTCCAAAAAAGGGTCATTTTTCACTGCGAAAATGAGGTGTGACCAGGTTGCGTTTTGCGCCGTTTCCTGTCGCGGGCACTAGGCCGACCCACACAAGTGAGGTACCGTTTTTCTCGTAAGACTTTGGGGAACGCGGGGTGGGTGGAAATTTGTGGATCCACGCAGATTCCGGAACTTTCCACGACAGAAATGTGTGGAAAATGTGTTTTTTTTGACAATTTTTTAGGTTTGCAAGGGATTCTGGGTAACAGACCCTGGTGGGAGGCAGTCAAGTCACCCCATCCTGGATTTCCCTGGGTGTCTACTTTTCAAAAATGTATAGGTTTGCTAGGTTTCCCCAGGTGCCCGCAGAGGTAGGGTTCAAAAACTACAGCTAGTCATTTTTCCAAAAAAGGGTCATTTTTCACTGTAAAATTGAGGTGTGACCAGGTTGCGTTTTGCGCCGTTTCCTGTCGCGTGCACTAGGCCGACCCACACAAGTGAGGTACCGTTTTTCTCGTAAGACTTTGGGGAACGCGGGGTGGGTGGAAATTTGTGGATCCATGGAGATTCCGGATCTTTCCACGACAGAAATATGGGGAAAATGTGTTTTTTTTGACAATTTTTTAGGTTTGCAAGGGATTCTGGGTAACAGACCCTGGTGGGAGGCAGTCAAGTCACCCCATCCTGGATTCCCCTGGGTGTCTACTTTTAAAAAATGTATAGGTTTGCTATGTTTCCCAAGGTGCCCGCAGAGCTAGGGTTCAAAAACTACAGCTAGTCATTTTTCCAAAAAAGGGTAATTTTTCACTGCGAAATTGAGGTGTGACCAGGTTGCGTTTTGCGCCGTTTCCTGTCGCGTGCACTAGGCCGACCCACACAAGTGAGGTACCGTTTTTCTCGTAAGACTTTGGGGAACGCGGGGTGGGTGGAAATTTGTGGATCCACGGAGATTCCGGATCTTTCCACGACAGAAATATGGGGAAAATGTGTTTTTTTTGACAATTTTTTAGGTTTGCAAGGGATTCTGGGTAACAGACCCTGGTGGGAGGCAGTCAAGTCACCCCATCCTGGATTCCCCTGGGTGTCTACTTTTAAAAAATGTATAGGTTTGCTAGGTTTCCCAAGGTGCCCGCAGAGCTAGGGTTCAAAAACTACAGCTAGTCATTTTTCCAAAAAAGGGTAATTTTTCACTGCGAAATTGAGGTGTGACCAGGTTGCGTTTTGCGCCCTTTCCTGTCGCGGGCACTAGGCTGACCCACACAAGTGAGGTACCGTTTTTCTCGTAAGACTTTGGGGAACGCGGGGTGGGTGGAAATTTGTGGATCCACGGAGATTCCGGAACTTTCCACGACAGAAATATGGGGAAAATGTGTTTTTTTTGACAATTTTTTAGGTTTGCAAGGGATTCTGGGTAACAGACCCTGGTGGGAGGCAGTCAAGTCACCCCATCCTGGATTCCCCTGGGTGTCTACTTTTCAAAAATGTATAGGTTTGCTAGGTTTCCCAAGGTGCCCGCAGAGCTAGGGTTCAAAAACTACAGCTAGTCATTTTTCCAAAAAAGGGTAATTTTTCACTGCGAAATTGAGGTGTGACCAGGTTGCGTTTTGCGCCCTTTCCTGTCGCGGGCACTAGGCTGACCCACACAAGTGAGGTACCGTTTTTCTCGTAAGACTTTGGGGAACGCGGGGTGGGTGGAAATTTGTGGATCCAAGCAGATTCCGGAACTTTCCACGACAGAAATGTGGGGAAAATGTGTTTTTTTTGACAATTTTTTAGGTTTGCAAGGGATTCTGGGTAACAGACCCTGGTGGGAGGCAGTCAAGTCACCCCATCCTGGATTCCCCTGGGTATCTAGTTTTCAAAAATGTATAGGTTTGCTAGGTTTCCCAAGGTGCCCGCAGAGCTAGGGTTCAAAAACTACAGCTAGTCATTTTTCCAAAAAAGGGTCATTTTTCACTGCGAAATTGAGGTGTGACCAGGTTGCGTTTTGCGCCGTTTCCTGTCGCGGGCACTAGGCCGACCCACACAAGTGAGGTACCGTTTTTCTCGTAAGACTTTGGGAAACGCGGGGTGTGTGGAAATTTGTGGATCCACGCAGATTCCGGAACTTTCCACGACAGAAATGTGTGGAAAATGTGGTTTTTTGACAATTTTTTAGGTTTGCAAGGGATTCTGGGTAACAGACCCTGGTGGGAGGCAGTCAAGTCACCCCATCCTGGATTCCCCTGGGTGTCTACTTTTCAAAAATGTATAGGTTTGCTAGGTTTCCCAAGGTGCCCGCAGAGGTAGGGTTCAAAAACTACAGCTAGTCATTTTTCCAAAAAAGGGTCATTTTTCACTGCGAAATTGAGGTGTGACCAGGTTGCGTTTTGCGCCGTTTCCTGTCGCGGGCACTAGGCCGACCCACACAAGTGAGGTACCGTTTTTCTCGTAAGACTTTGGGGAACGCGGGGTGGGTGGAAATTTGTGGATCCACGCAGATTCCGGAACTTTCCACGACAGAAATGTGGGGAAAATGTGGTTTTTTTGACAATTTTTTCGGTTTGCAAGGGATTCTGGGTAACAGACCCTGGTGGGCGGCAGTCAAGTCACCCAATCCTGGATTCCCCTGGGTGTCTAGTTTTCAAAAATGTATAGGTTTGCTAGGTTTCCCAAGGTGCCCGCAGAGCTAGGGTTCAAAAACTGCAGCTAGTCATTTTTCCAAAAAAGGGTCATTTTTCACTGCGAAATTGAGGTGTGACCAGGTTGCGTTTTGCGCCGTTTCCTGTCGCGGGCACTAGGCCGAACCACACAAGTGAGGTACTGTTTTTCTCGTAAGCCTTTTGGGAACGCGGGGTGGGTGGAAATTTGTGGATCCACGCAGATTCGGGAACTTTCCACGACAGAAATGTGGGGAAAATGTGTTTTTTTTGACAATTTTTTAGGTTTGCAAGGGATTCTGGGTAACAGACCCTGGTGGGAGGCAGTCAAGTCACCCCATCCTGGATTCCCCTGGGTGTCTACTTTTCAAAAATGTATAGGTTTGCTAGGTTTCCCAAGGTGCCCGCAGAGGTAGGGTTCAAAAACTACAGCTAGTCATTTTTCCAAAAAAGGGTCATTTTTCACTGCGAAATTGAGGTGTGACCAGGTTGCGTTTTGCGCCGTTTCCTGTCGCGGGCACTAGGCCGACCCACACAAGTGAGGTACCGTTTTTCTCGTAAGACTTTGGGAAACGGGGGGTGGGTGGAAATTTGTGGATCCACGCAGATTCCGGAACTTTCCACGACAGAAATGTGGGGAAAATGTGTTTTTTTTGGACAATTTTTTAGGTTTGCAAGGGATTCTGGGTAACAGACCCTGGTGGGAGGCAGTCAAGTCACCCCATCCTGGATTCCCCTGGGTATCTAGTTTTCAAAAATGTATAGGTTTGCTAGGTTTCCCAAGGTGCCCGCAGAGCTAGGGTTCACAAACTACAGCTAGTCATTTTTCCAAAAAAGGGTCATTTTTCACTGCGAAATTGAGGTGTGACCAGGTTGCGTTTTGTGCCGTTTCCTGTCGCGGGCACTAGGCCGACCCACACAAGTGAGGTACCGTTTTTCTTGTAAGACTTTGGGGAACGCGGGGTGGGTCGAAATTTGTGGATCCACGCAGATTCCGGAACTTTCCACGACAGAAATGTGTGGAAAATGTGTTTTTTTTGACAATTTTTTAGGTTTGCAAGGGATTCTGGGTAACAGACCCTGGTGGGAGGCTGTCAAGTCACCCCATCCTCGATTCCCCTGGGTGTCTAGTTTTCAAAAATGTATAGGTTTGCTAGGTTTCCCAAGGTGCCCGTAGAGCTAGGGTTCAAAAACTACAGCTAGTCATTTTTCCAAAAAAGGGTCATTTTTCACTGTGAAATTGAGGTGTGACCAAGTTGCGTTTTGCGCCGTTTCCTGTCGCGTGCACTAGGCCGACCCACACAAGTGAGGTACCATTTTTCTCGTAAGACTTTGGGGAACGCGGGGTGGGTTGAAATTTGTGGATCCACGCAGATTCCGGAACTTTCCACGTCAGAAATATGGGGAAAATGTGTTTTTTTTGACAATTTTTTAGGTTTGCAAGGGATTCTGGGTAACAGACCCTGGTGGGAGGCAGTCAAGTCACCCCATCCTGGATTCCCCTGGGTGTCTAGTTTTCAAAAATGTATAGGTTTGCTAGGTTTCCCAAGGTGCCCGTAGAGCTAGGGTTCAAAAACTACAGCTAGTCATTTTTCCAAAAAAGGGTCATTTTTCACTGCGAAATTGAGGTGTGACCAGGTTGCGTTTTGCGCCGTTTCCTGTCGCGGGCACTAGGCCGACCCACACAAGTGAGGTACCGTTTTTCTCGTAAGACTTTGGGGAACACGGGGTGGGTGGAAATTTGTGGATCCACGCAGATTCCGGAACTTTCCACGACAGAAATATGGGGAAAATGTGTTTTTTTTGACAATTTTTTAGGTTTGCAAGGGATTCTGGGTAACAGACCCTGGTGGGAGGCAGTCAAGTCACCCCATCCTGGATTTCCCTGGGTGTCTAGTTTTCAAAAATGTATAGGTTTGCTAGGTTTCCCAAGGTGCCCGCAGAGCTAGGGTTCAAAAACTGCAGCTAGTCATTTTTCCAAAAAAGGGTCATTTTTCACTGCGCAAATGAGGTGTGACCAGGTTGCGTTTTGCGCCGTTTCCTGTCGCGGGCACTAGGCCGACCCACACAAGTGAGGTACTGTTTTTCTCGTAAGCCTTTGGGGAACGCGGGGTGGGTGGAAATTTGTGGATCCACGCAGATTCGGGAACTTTCCACGACAGAAATGTGGGGAAAATGTGGTTTTTTTGACAATTTTTTAGGTTTGCAAGGGATTCTGGGTAACAGACCCTGGTGGGAGGCAGTCAAGTCACCCCATCCTGGATTCCCCTGGGTGTCTACTTTTCAAAAATGTATAGGTTTGCTAGGTTTCACAAGGTGCCCGCAGAGGTAGGGTTCAAAAACTACAGCTAGTCATTTTTCCAAAAAAGGGTCATTTTTCACTGCGAAATTGAGGTGTGACCAGGTTGCGTTTTGCGCCGTTTCCTGTTGTGGGCACTAGGCCGACCCACACAAGTGAGGTACCGTTTTTCTCGTAAGACTTTGGGAAACGCGGGGTGGGTGGAAATTTGTGAATCCACGCAGATTCCGGAACTTTCCACGACAGAAATGTGGGGAAAATGTGTTTTTTTTGACAATTCTTTAGGTTTGCAAGCGATTCTGGGTAACAGACCCTGGTGGGAGGCAGTCAAGTCACCCCATCCTGGATTCCCCTGGGTGTCTACTTTTCAAAAATGTATAGGTTTGCTAGGTTTCCCAAGGTGCCCGCAGAGCTAGGGTTCAAAAACTACAGCTAGTCATTTTTCCAAAAAAGGGTCATTTTTCACTGCGAAATTGAGGTGTGACCAGGTTGCGTTTTGCGCCGTTTCCTGTCGCGGGCACTAGGCCGACCCACACAAGTGAGGTACCGTTTTTCTCGTAAGACTTTGGGGAACGCGGGGTGGGTGGAAATTTGTGGATCCACGCAGATTCCGGAACTTTCCACGACAGAAATGTGGGGAAAATGTGTTTTTTTTGGACAATTTTTTAGGTTTGCAAGGGATTCTGGGTAACAGACCCTGGTGGGAGGCAGTCAAGTCACCCCATCCTCGATTCCCCTGGGTGTCTAGTTTTCAAAAATGTATAGGTTTGCTAGGTTTCCCAAGGTGCCCGTAGAGCTAGGGTTCAAAAACTACAGCTAGTCATTTTTCCAAAAAAGGGTCATTTTTCACTGTGAAATTGAGGTGTGACCAGGTTGCGTTTTGCGCCGTTTCCTGTCGCGTGCACTAGGCCGACCCACACAAGTGAGGTACCATTTTTCTCGTAAGACTTTGGGGAACGCGGGGTGGGTGGAAATTTGTGGATCCACGCAGATTCCGGAACTTTCCACGACAGAAATATGGGGAAAATGTGTTTTTTTTGACAATTTTTTAGGTTTGCAAGGGATTCTGGGTAACAGACCCTGGTGGGAGGCAGTCAAGTCACCCCATCCTGGATTCCCCTGGGTGTCTAGTTTTCAAAAATGTATAGGTTTGCTAGGTTTCCCAAGGTGCCCGTAGAGCTAGGGTTCAAAAACTACAGCTAGTCATTTTTCCAAAAAAGGGTCATTTTTCACTGCGAAATTGAGGTGTGACCAGGTTGCGTTTTGCGCCGTTTCCTGTCGCGGGCACTAGGCCGACCCACACAAGTGAGGTACCGTTTTTCTCGTAAGACTTTGGGGAACGCGGGGTGGGTGGATATTTGTGGATCCACGCAGATTCCGGAACTTTCCACGACAGAAATGTGGGGAAAATGTGTTTTTTTTGACAATTTTTTAGGTTTGCAAGGGATTCTGGGTAACAGACCCTGGTGGGAGGCAGTCAAGTCACCCCATCCTGGATTCCCCTTGGTGTCTACTTTTCAAAAATGTATAGGTTTGCTAGGTTTCCCAAGGTGCCCGCAGAGCTAGGGTTCAAAAACTACAGCTAGTCATTTTTCCAAAAAAGGGTCATTTTTCACTGCGAAATTGAGGTGTGACCAGGTTGCGTTTTGCGCCGTTTCCTGTCGCGGGCACTAGGCCGACCCACACAAGTGAGGTACTGTTTTTCTCGTAAGACTTTGGGGAACGCGGGGTGGGTGGAAATTTGTGGATCCACGCAGATTCCGGAACTTTCCACGACAGAAATGTGTGGAAAATGTGTTTTTTTTGACAATTTTTTAGGTTTGCAAGGGATTCTGGGTAACAGACCCTGGTGGGAGGCAGTCAAGTCACCCCATCCTCGATTCCCCTGGGTGTCTAGTTTTCAAAAATGTATAGGTTTGCTAGGTTTCCCAAGGTGCCCGTAGAGCTAGGGTTCAAAAACTACAGCTAGTCATTTTTCCAAAAAAGGGTCATTTTTCACTGTGAAATTGAGGTGTGACCAGGTTGCGTTTTGCGCCGTTTCCTGTCGCGTGCACTAGGCCGACCCACACAAGTGAGGTACCATTTTTCTCGTAAGACTTTGGGGAACGCGGGGTGGGTGGAAATTTGTGGATCCACGCAGATTCCGGAACTTTCCACGACAGAAATATGGGGAAAATGTGTTTTTTTTGACAATTTTTTAGGTTTGCAAGGGATTCTGGGTAACAGACCCTGGTGGGAGGCAGTCAAGTCACCCCATCCTGGATTCCCCTGGGTGTCTAGTTTTCAAAAATGTATAGGTTTGCTAGGTTTCCCAAGGTGCCCGTAGAGCTAGGGTTCAAAAACTACAGCTAGTCATTTTTCCAAAAAAGGGTCATTTTTCACTGCGAAATTGAGGTGTGACCAGGTTGCGTTTTGCGCCGTTTCCTGTCGCGGGCACTAGGCCGACCCACACAAGTGAGGTACCGTTTTTCTCGTAAGACTTTGGGGAACGCGGGGTGGGTGGAAATTTGTGGATCCACGCAGATTCCGGAACTTTCCACGACAGAAATATGGGGAAAATGTGTTTTTTTTGACAATTGTTTAGGTTTGCAAGGGATTCTGGGTAACAGACCCTGGTGGGAGGCAGTCAAGTCACCCCATCCTCGATTCCCCTGGGTGTCTACTTTTCAAAAATGTATAGGTTTGCTAGGTTTCCCAAGGTGCCCGCAGAGCTAGGGTTCAAAAACTACAGCTAGTCATTTTTCCAAAAAAGGGTAATTTTTCACTGCGAAATTGAGGTGTGACCAGGTTGCGTTTTGCGCCGTTTCCTGTCGCGGGCACTAGGCCGACCCACACAAGTGAGGTACCGTTTTTCTCGTAAGACTTTGGGGAACGCGGGGTGCGTGGAAATTTTTGGATCCACGCAGATTCCGGAACTTTCCACGACAGAAATGTGGGGAAAATGTGGTTTTTTTGACAATTTTTTAGGTTTGCAAGGGATTCTGGGTAACAGACCCTGGTGGGAGGCAGTCAAGTCACCCCATCCTGGATTCCCCTGGGTGTCTACTTTTCAAAAATGTATAGGTGTGCTAGGTTTCCCAAGGTGCCCGCAGAGGTAGGGTTCAAAAACTACAGCTAGTAATTTTTCCAAAAAAGGGTCATTTTTCACTGCGAAATTGAGGTGTGACCAGGTTGCGTTTTGCTCCGTTTCCTGTCGCGGGCACTAGGCCGACCCACACAAGTGAGGTACCGTTTTTCTCGTAAGACTTTGGGGAACGCGGGGTGGGTGTAAATTTGTGGATCCACGCAGATTCCGGAACTTTCCATGACAGAAATGTGTGGAAAATTTGTTTTTTTAGGTTTGCAAGGGATTCTGGGTAACAGACCCTGGTGGGAGGCAGTCAAGTCACCCCATCCTGGATTCCCCTGGGTGTCTAGTTTTCAAAAATATATAGGTTTGCTAGGTTTCCCAAGGTGCCCGCAGAGCTAGGGTTCAAAAACTAGAGCTAGGCACTTTGCACAAAAAGGGTAATTTTGCATTGTGAAAATGTGGTGTGACCACGTTGCGTTTTGCGCCGTTTCCTGTCGTGGGCACTATGCCTACCCACACAAGTGAGGTACCATTGTTATTGGGAGACTTAGCGTAATTCAGATTTGTAAAGGAACTGTTATTATCTATTGACTTTCCGTGCATTTCTGCTTTCCAAATGAAAGATATTGTGTAAAAAAGAAGTCATTCTAAAAAATGACTGATAATTCTCATGCTAGTATGAGTATTCCCAATTTCAGAAATGTGCAAATATCTACTGTTTCTAAACTCTATATTTTGTTCCCATTTCAGAAATACATAGGTGTCTTTCATACCGATTTTTCCATGTACACTTTTTTACAGAATAATTACTATATACCCGGTACATAATAAAAAACCATTGCAAGTTACTACTCAGTTTTTGGCTCTGGGTTCGTCGGGTTCTTGGTGAACCTACAAGTCCTATATATCCCCACAACCAGTAATGTCCAGCGGATGCAACGGTATATTGCTTTCAAAGAGCTGTCATAATTAGAAGAAGTTACAGATTAAAATGTTGACACAAAAGGCTGTTTTTTTCAACTAAATTTCAATTTATCCTACATTTAACTGTTTGTTTCTATAAAAAAAACCTTGATGGATCTACACAAATGACCCCTTGCTGAATTCAGAATGTTATCTTCTTTTCGAAAATGTATTGCTTTCCAGGATCCACTATTGCTTTTGTACTCATCTCTGCCACTAACTGGAAGGAGGTCAAAAGCACAAAAAATAGCAAAAATAGGCTATGTCCCAGAAAAATGCCAAAACTGTGAAAAAAATGTTGGGTTTCTGACAAAAGTCAAGTATCCCTGAAAAGCTGGGAAAATGGTGATTTTAACTCCACAAACCCTTTTTTGATAACATTTACAGGGAAAAACCCAGATGCTTTCATTTGCAGCCCGTTTTTCCAATTTTTCCAAAAAAACCCAAAATTTTGCTGTATTTTGGCTCTCTTCTGTGACCCCTCCAGGGGAATCCACAAATCCTGAGTACCTTTAGAATCCCCATGATGTTGGAAGAAAAGGATGCAAATTTGGCGTGGCTACCTAATGCGGTCAAAAAGTTACAGGGGCCTAAGCGCGCACTACCCCAAATAGCCAAAAAAAGGCCTGGCACAGGAGGGGGAAAAGGCCTGGCAGCGAAGGGGTTAAAAAAATACCAATCTGTATGAAGGTAAACATACACAAGACTTTGAAAGCACCACATAAATGTCAACAATTCAGGTACTCCAATTTGTCTCTTATTGTTATTAATATCTCTTATTTCAAATTCTATTTCTCAGGACTCCAATCCAAGGATAGTTCCAACCAGTTTCCAATTTCACTAATCTGCCCGTTTCAAAAAGACTATTCCTCCTCCCAAAAAGTTTGACAGTTTGACCTCTTTATTCTGTGACAATATCTAGAGATCAAGGACACTCATGACTGTATTGCCCAGTTATGGGTTTCATCCTGTCTCGTGAAGAACAATTACAAGCTTTTGCCCTTTTTGTCACTCATACAACACATCTCCCAATGATTAAGGAAGAGGAGATGGTTTACTCCTTGATAAATTACCTAAAGTCAGCTTTTTAAAGGATGTATGTCAGTCAAAAAAATAACTCTGGTGCACCTGCTTTTATCTTCATCTTTGAAAACAGCTTTCATCTGTCACTGTCCCTAATGGATAGGAGAACACGGTCACCAACCCCTTTTAGAGAAGTCAAACTTGGGCCATAAGGCAGAAGCTAACTGTAGGTAAATTTTTTTCTTTTGCCAGCAGGCACTAAAATTGGTGAGAAATTCTGGCTCATCAACTTTCTAAACATATTGAGGAGCAGCAATTACTAGATGCAAGCCAAATGAGGTTCAGGCCTGGTTTAGACACTGAGACTGCCCCTGTAGCTGTACTGAATGACATCAGACAAGATTACAATAATGACATTTCTACTTGCCTCACTCTGTTGTCGTCCTATTATCTCAAAATGAGAATCTTGAAGAAAAAAACTCTTTTTACTCTGTGCCACATGAAAGTTTGTTATTAATTCTACTAACATTCCTAGATTGAACTATGCCAACAGTAGCGGCTGCTACCGGACCCGGGTGGTGAGGCGAGGGGGAGAAGGGGGGTTTGCAAAAAAGAAAAACTAAACAAACAAAAAAACACTTACCTTAAACGGCCACCACCTTTCCTTCGTCCTCCGTCCCTCCGACCTCTTCCTGCCTTCCAAACCAAAGCAGCAGGGAGCACACGCCCTCGCCGCCTTCCCATACCCAATCACAACGCGATGATCAGACGGGGACTGGGAGGGTTTCCATGTTCCTCACCAGGCTGTGTAACGTAGCCTAGTGGGGGACATGCACAGTGCGCAGTACTGCTTGGGGTGGCCCGAGAGGACCGACCAAGCAGTCTGCGCGCTTCAGGAGTGAAAACCACTCCTCTCCCTACTCCGCCAGCCCCGCCCCGCCCGAGAGATAATGAAGTATAAAGGAAAAATAAAATGATAATACCGATAGTTATTATCATTTTATTTTTCCTTTCTTTCGGTTAGGTGATGCTCCTCTGCCTTAGCAGAGGAGCCGCCACTGTCTGCCAATGTTTGCTATTGGCCTTCTTGCGTCCGTTGTCTACAAGCTTCAAGGTGTTCAAAATACAGCAGCTTAATTTGTCATGAAATTCCCTAGCTTTTGTTACTTCCTCTATTTAGAATGCACTCCATCTTGACTTGAGCAAAATACAGGAACATTCAATTTTTGGGAACTTTCTTCAAATTCATGCATTTTATTGATTATCTTCATATAATTTCTGATATTAGCTCAGTGCCAAGACGTCAAAGGGCGTTTGTAGCCCTTTATAGGTAACAAACTCATATTTGCATATGGTGGTGACAGCTAAAATAAAGCCATTTTTGCTTTAAAAATCGCATCTCCCGTCTGTTAGCGTGCTTGAAAAAGAGTAATTATCTTTAGAAGATGCCCAAATAAACTCCTCCTGCTATATGGATACTGAATAATATTTATAATTGTCCTTAAAACGCTTTCTGAAGGCTTTTTTTGCAGAGAGATTTGCAACTGTGGGCTACTTTTTAGGTTGAAGATACTGGTCTGGGTTTGGGCTTGAACTTGGAAAGCTTTGGACTGGGACTCAAGATATGGCAACTCAGTTCGGGTCTAGTGGTGCCCCTGTCTGGTATATAGGCGAGCATGTTGCATACTCGGGCTTGTAATTTCGCTTTTAAAACGTTAACAAAAGCTCAAAAAAGCCAGCAGCAATGCGTTGCTGGCCAAAAAGTCGGGGCTAGTTGCAAGAAGTTGTCACACACGAAATGTGACACTTGGCAGCATTAGGGTGACCAACTGGCATAGGTGCAAATTCAGGACAGTGAGTGTAAAAATTCAGGACAAAAATTCAGGACGGAAGGTCAAAATTCAGGACAGAAATTTGGGACAAAAGGTACGTTTTCAGACACATCAGACATAGACAACCAAAATAAGTACACGTCAACATAAGTTTATATTAAGTTGAGAGAATCGAGCACCTCACCGTTTTGGTATGTGCACAGCTTTGAGCAACTGTGCAGGTCTTTTTGTGGTATTTCATATGATATTTTGTTTACAGTTTGGGGTTCCTTTGAAGTGTTGTCCCACCTACACTGTAGGGGTGCAGAGGCCTTCAGCCTTCTTTACACCCCTTCACCAAAGACCTCCCTCTGCACAGATTCCCTCACAATCAACCTCACATGGTGCCCCTCATCTCTATATAGACCCTCGCTCATGTGTATGTCATTTATTTTACAGTGCTGCTCAGCCCAATGTAGGGTGTTGAGCGCTTTAGCTCACACGCTTATTGTTCAGAGACAATGACTCATAAGTATGTAAATCAATATATAGGATGTTACTTAAGACAAGGAGGGCTACAAGGTGTAGGAGTCACATGGCTTACATACTTGGTAGGTACTATATGCAGGGCCACTGGAATTATGCAGCAGGGAGGGCCAAATTATGCTGCAGGGTTGACTAAATTATTTGGCAAGAAAACGGAATTCATGCACACTTTAACACTTTCTGGTCATAGGTTGCACCTCATTAGTACCCGTATGTAGGAGAGTAGGGTCTGCTATCCTATGGTCACCCCAAATTTTTGCTTTTTGCTTCACTGGTTTTTGACATATTGAGGCTGTGGGCCTGCCAATCAGACCCCCAGCCTGCTGTTCTCTCTACTAAATTAAAACTATGCACCCTAGGTGCATAACCAATTGGAAGTGGATCACCCTGTCAGCCCCTGTACCAGTGTACACTAGGTACCCAGGGCATTGGTGTACCCAAGTTCTGCCAGGGGCTGAAGCATGTATTATGCCACCCCAGGCTTGGCCTAACAATTTGACACAACTGGCTGATCACTCAGCTGGGGTAAGTTGGTGTAATCACCTCTTACTTAGGTGTAGTATACCTATACCTAACCTTAAATGGGACACCTGGTAACCTATAAGTCACTCCTATGGCAGGCCTTAACAATCCTGAAGGCAGAGTGCGTGGTTCCATGTGAGATGGTGCTCTGGCATGAGCTGAGCCTGTCTGCAGTGGTCGGAACAACTTCCCTCTACTGTTTCCAGATATCGTCATACCATATACTCTTAAGTGCATTATGAACCTCGCGGTTAAATGCTATCTCTGGTTTGGCTTTATCAAAACATGTCGAGTAAGGTGTCATACAAATTGGAATACTAACCCCTCGCCAATTCTGGCGACGGGGTTAGCATTCCACCCTTCTAGAGGGACACGACATGTACAGTACCTGAAACCCGGGTAAAATCAGACATAGCCTCAGCTCCACAAAATGGATGCTGCCACCACAGACACAAGTCTGCCCTCCTGCTGCTGGGAGTCCTTCCAGCTTGGGAGGTGTGGACAAAGGGTTTCCTGCCAGGGGAGGTGCGTGCACCACCCCAGACAGGATTTTGTGTATTGGTCAGGTAGGGCTTGAAAGAAACCAGACATGCCTGTGGCTCACAAGGAGCCTCGGTGCATATGCCAGTTCAAACCGGTCCTGGGGCACACCAGTCCCGGGCCTGGGGCGAGCTGGACAAAGGATTGGGGGTGTAACCACCCCCCTTCCTGGTCCCACCCATAGGGAGGGACCTAGCAGGTAGTCCGGCCCCTAGAATCCGCTTAAAGGTAGGAGCTGTGTCCTAAGACTTCAGACATCCTGGAATCAACTTAACACTAAGAAGAAGACGGGACCTTCGACGCTCTGCTGCACAGAGGACTGAAGCCAATCTCCCCTGTGGTCAGGGAGTGACCACCTTGCTAACGCAAGCACCATCCAGCGAATCAATGTCTGCTTTGCCGCCGCCTCCCGCCGGAGCCCGAGCCCAGAGACTGACAAGACCTGGACCTCCAGACCTCTCACCGCCCGATCCACAGTCCCTGAAAAGAGGAGACCCGTGGAGGCACCGAGACACGTGGAGCCGGCCATCTTGGAACGACTACGACAAGCTGACAAGTGCAACAACCGAGGCTTCCTCCAAGTTGTGCTTTGGGATCTGAGAAGCCCAACACCCGAGCAGCATCTGCACCAAAGGTGAGCCCTCCAGCATCTCCACGATCTGCGTGGGGCCCTTCTGCATTTTGCCACTCGACGCGCCTAACTGGTTGCTGGCCCGCTGGCTAGTAGCCATCTTGGCGATGAACTTCAAGAAATACACCGCTGGTCTGGTTGCTCCAGACTGGCCCTTGCTCCCCTCCAAAGGAGCAGTCCTTCTGACCTTGCTGGTCAGAACCATCAGCTTATTTCCTTTTCCTACAACAATTGCTTTTGCCAAGGCTTGTTTGCTTCGATCAAGTCGCCGACACCGCCGACAGCGAGAGCCTGCGCGGGACAGCTCGTGACTTGACTCCTGGACGTCGTCGACCTCCAGGGACCACGTGGCTGCAGAGACAAGCTACACCCTTCTCCCTGTTTGCACCCGACATTGCCTGGTACCCACCTGGTGCCACGCCGGTCACTGGCTAGTGACTGTGAACACTGTCCCCTCTGCTTACAGGTCTTCAACATCTGCGATCCACTCTTGGATCCACTGCATCTCTCCCGGACCGACCGCCTGCAGCATCTTTGTCTTCAGGCTCCACGGAACAGATAGAAGAAACCCGACGCACTTCGAGGCCTATGCACCCGCTTCCTGTGGGTGAGGTAAAGCTGGCACACCTGTGCCCAAGTGTAGTATTACATCTCTAGTGCCTGTGTTCCAAATCTTGAGTTCCTAGTCCATCCGGAAGATCCTCTTTGCAGTAACTTTGTACTTTTTACGCACCCATTGAAACCTATGGGAGCACGCGTGTGACTATTTGCTCTGCACACGCCACCCGTGGACCTCCTGGTCACTAACTGAAGTTAGCTCCTTGTAGGCCCAGCGATTCTAGAGGCCCTAGGCCTTTTCCCTTTTCTGTTCGTGGTACTTATACCACTATTTTAGTATATGGTTTGAGCGGCCACCAGGGCCTATCCATATAAAGTGCAACTTCTGTGTATTCTACTGTAATCTTGTTTGACGATTTGTGCTCCTGTGCTCATAAAGAGACTAGGGGTTACTTTGAGAAATAAATACATATATATTTTGAATATATATCTGTGTGGTGTCCTTTCATTGGTATAAAACGGGGTTGCATTTGGTAAAACAGCTGGCTTAACACGCTTCACGAGTTTAGCCTCAAAGACTGCTTAGCCTACGCTACCACTAGGGCAGCTAGTCCGAAAAGGTTGACTTACAACCACACCATAAGGGTTGCTTGGCATGGTACAAGGTGATCACTTTAACTAGTGAGCATCATATACCAGGCCAACTTCTCACATTGGTGAGCAGCGGTTGGATTTGAGCTTGCTGTGTTTTACCATTGTAATCTCTTGGTTACCAATTGAAAGATCACATAGGTACCTGTAGGTACATATAAAACAAGATTAGATATACATAAGTTCTACTGAACTTAGTTGTTGTAGAGCAAAGGGAGTAGCACACCCTGACTACAACTACTAGATAGGTTTAGTAGGCAAACCCAAGTGTAGGTAGATTGCAACACATCCACCCACACTTAAGAGCAATGGCCGGGGCAGAGGGGTCCACTGTACCCATCTCTGTTGAGAGTGACCCCCAGAGGGCACCATCCAGCTTTGCTACCCTTAATCAGAATGAGCTCAGGCATTTGGCAACTCTTAGAGGCCTTAAACAGCCCAAGAACCCTACCTCTGCTGAGCTCAGAGAACTCTTACAGAATGATGAGAATCAGAGAGAACTCAAGAAAGCTTCCCAGTTAGCCCCCTTAGGGTCAGGAACAGGAGGCCCCCCTTCTGAAGATGCTACAGAGGTACCCAGTTCCAATAGCCATCCCTTAGATGAGAATCATACTACAGGGGAGGAAAGTGGTGAGGATACAGAAAGTAGTGATGATGAAGGGAGAACTAGCCCAGTGCCAAGTGTTATACTTGGCCCAGCTAAACTAAGGCTATTGGGGATTGACAGTGGGTTTACCCCATTGGATCTCCCCAGTGGACTTAACACAGGGCTTGGGAGGCAAGGGAATCGCTCAGGTGACTCCAATGCTTCTCATGGCTCTAGAGGCTCTCAAGGTCACTCCAGGAAAAGGATGACCACCCCTCAGAGGAGGGAACATGAGGCCAGAATGCAGGAAGCCCAGCTGAGGATCAGGAAGCAGGAGCTAGAAGTAGCCCTGATGGAAGAAAAACTGAACAAGGCTAGGCAACCTAGAGAGAGTGGGTCTATACCCACTGGTGGCAGCATTGTCCCTAAGGACAAAGATAGGGTCTTTGATAATAGGAACCTGTCTAAGGTTGTGCCCCCCTACAAAAGTGGGGATGACATCCACAAATGGATAACTGCTCTTGAGAGAGCCTGCAAAGTACAGCAGGTTCCTGAAGACCAGTGGGCAGCAATCCTCTGGCTCTCCTTTGAAGGAAGAGGCAGAGACAGACTCCTCACTGTTAGAGAAGAGGATGTCAGAAACTACAGAGTCCTGAAGAGTGTTCTGGTAGATGGGTTAGGCTTAACCCCTGAACAGTACAGGTTAATGTTCAGAGACACCCAAAAGACACAGACTCAGGACTGGTCTGAATATGTTGAATGTGCCACTAAGGCTTTGGAGGGTTGGTTGCTGGGAAGTAAGGTATCTGATTTTACAGGATTGTATAATTTGATGATGAGAGAACAGATTTTAAATAACTGTCAAAACCAGCAACTGCATCAACACTTGGTTGACTCTGATCTGACCTCTCCCCAAGAATTGGGAAAGAAGGCAGACAAATGGGTCAGAACCAGGGTTAAGCAAAAGAACCAGAACCAGGGCCAAGGGGGTGAT
Source organism: Triturus cristatus (assembly GCF_964204655.1). Classification (NCBI taxonomy): domain Eukaryota; kingdom Metazoa; phylum Chordata; class Amphibia; order Caudata; family Salamandridae; genus Triturus; species Triturus cristatus. Next base: position 988,110,657 of record NC_140579.1, on the reverse strand, counting down.
CAGAAGAAAACAGACCAAAAGGGTGGAGATCAGAAATCTAAAGACCAGAAGTCTTCAACAGGGCCCCAAACTACTGCTAAGGAGGGTGGGTCCCAACAACAGTCCAAAAAGAAGAAAGAAGGTCAAAAGAAACCCTGGTGCAATCATTGCAAAAATACAACTCACTGGACTAGTGATTGCAAAAAGGGTGGAACCCCCAACACTGTTGCCCCTAAGGCACCTGCTCCCAGTACTACTGTTAGCAGTGTTGGTCCCCAGACAAAGGGTGTAGTGGGAATCACTATGGGAACTGAAGGAGATTCTGACTTAGACAGAACCCTGACACAGGCAGTCTTGATCTGTGATGGGGACATTGATTTGTCCCTGACTGTGAGCCCCAGTAACCTGGGCAAGTACAGACAGACTCCTTTAATTAATGACAAAGTGGCTCAAGCCTACAGGGACACATGTGCCAGTGTCACTATGGTGACACCAGGCTTTGTGGACCCTGGACAGTACATACCAGGTGAGAACTACCTGGTGACCAATGCCAGCAATGCCACTACTTCACACAGTGTGGCAGTTGTTAACTTCTCATGGGGAGGGGTAACTGGCCTCAAAAGGGTTGTGGTTAGTGCAGACCTCCCAGTAGAATGTTTGTTGGGCAATGACCTAGAGAGTTCTCTATGGTCAGAAGTGGAGTACAGGACTCATGCAGAGATGTTAGGTATATCATCACATGTCCTTGCTGTGACCAGGTCACAGGCCAAAAAGTGCCTCACTGAACCTCAGGTCTTGGATCCTGGAACAATGGACCAAGCACCTACCAAGAAGAAGAACAGGAGGGTCAAGGCTGTGCCTTCCCCCCTGCCTCAGAGTGATGATCAGCCTTCCCAGGAAGCTGATCTAGAGGACCCTGAAGGAACTGTCCCTGAAGAGCTTGAACCTGATCAGGTTGAGTTTCTGGGGACAGGGGGACCTTCAAGGGCTGACTTGAGGCAGGCTCAGTTATCCTGTCCCTCTCTTGAACCCCTCAGACAGCTGGCTGCTGCTGAGGCTGCTGGGAATGCTCAAGGTACCCATAAAGTGTATTGGGATGAAGGGCTCCTTTATTCAGAGGCTAGAGACCCCAAGCCTGGTGCTACCAGGAGGTTGGTTATACCTCTGCAATTTAGGGGCTTCCTTCTTACCTTGGCCCATGACATTCCTTTAGCAGGACACTTAGGCCAGAACAAGACTTGGGACAGACTTGTCCCTCACTTTCACTGGCCTCATATGAATGAAGATACAAAGGAGTTTTGTCGCTCCTGTGTGACCTGCCAAGCCAGTGGCAAATCAGGTGGCACAACAAAGGCCCCCCTAATACCACTACCTGTGGTGGGGGTCCCCTTTGAAAGAGTGGGAATAGACATAGTGGGTCCCATGGATCCTCCCACTGCATCTGGGCACAGATTTATACTGGTGGTAGTGGATCATGCCACCAGGTATCCAGAGGCAATTCCCCTTAGGACCACTACAGCTCCTGTTGTGGCCAGGGCCCTGCTAGGAGTATTCTCCAGAGTGGGGTTTCCTAAGGAGGTAGTATCTGACAGAGGTACCAACTTTATGTCAGGATACTTGACAGCTATGTGGAAGGAATGTGGTGTCAACTACAAGTTCACCACCCCTTATCACCCACAATGCAATGGGCTTGTTGAGAGATTCAACAAGACCCTAAAGGGTATGATCAAAGGATTACCTGAAAAGCTCAGGCGAAGATGGGACATCCTTCTACCCTGCCTTCTGTTTGCTTACAGAGAGGTCCCACAAAAAGGAGTTGGCTACAGCCCCTTTGAATTGTTGTTTGGGCACCCTGTGAGAGGCCCACTGTGTTTGGTGAAGGAAGGATGGGAGTTACCTCTCAAAAAGCCTAAGCTAGACATAGTGGACTATGTACTTGGTCTCCGCTCCAGGATGGCTGAGTATATGGAGAAGGCATCCAAAAACCTTGAGGCAAGCCAGGCCTTACAGAAAGCTTGGCATGACCAAAAGGCTGTCTTGGTTGAGTTTCAGCCAGGACAGAAGGTATGGGTGTTGGAGCCAGTGGCCCCAGCAGCACTCCAAGACAAATGGTCTGGACCCCATACAATCCTGGAAAAGAAGGGAGAAGTCACCTACTTGGTCGACCTAGGAACTCCCAGGAGTCCCCACAGGGTACTCCATGTTAACAGGCTTAAAGCATATGTTGACAGGGCAGACATGGGCTTGCTCATGGCTACAGATGAGGGACAGGAGGAAGAGAGTGACCCTCTCCCAGACCTGTTGTCTCAGAACCCTGAAGATGGCTCAGTTGAAGGAGTGACCCTTGGAGGCAACCTCACTGCCCATCAGCAGACTGAATGTAGACAGGTTCTACAATCATTTTCACATATGTTTTCCTTGATACCTAGTCAAACTGACTGGTGTACCCATGTGGTGGACACTGGTGACAGTCTGCCTGTAAAGAACAAGCTTTACAGACAACCTGACCACGTCAGGGACTGTATAAAGGCTGAGGTACATACAATGCTGGAATTAGGTGTCATTGAACCCTCAGAGAGCCCCTGGGCTAGCCCAGTGGTTCTGGTCCCCAAACCTCACACCAAGGATGGCAAGAGAGAGATGAGGTTCTGTGTGGATTACAGAGGACTCAATGCTGTCACCAGGACAGATGCACACCCTATTCCAAGGGCAGATGAGCTCATAGACAAACTAGCTTCTGCAAAGTTTTTGAGCACATTTGACTTAACAGCTGGCTATTGGCAAATCAGATTAGCTGAGGAGTCTAAGGCCAAAACAGCATTCTCAACCCCAGGTGGGCACTACCAGTTTGTGGTGATGCCCTTTGGTCTGAAGAATGCACCTGCCACCTTCCAAAGGCTGGTGAACCAAGTCCTTACTGGGTTGGATGACTTTTGCGCAGCATATCTGGATGACATTGCTGTCTTTAGCTCCACCTGGGAGGATCACCTGATCCACCTGAAGAAGGCTCTTGAGGCTCTGCAAAGGGCAGGCCTCACTATCAAGGCTACAAAGTGCCAGATAGGGCAGAGTAAGGTTGTATATTTGGGCCACCTTGTAGGTGGAGGCCAAGTTCAACCACTGGAGAGTAAGATACAATCCATCAAGGACTGGTCCCCTCCAACCAGCTAGACTCAAGTTCGAGCTTTCTTGGGCTTGACTGGGTACTACAGGAAGTTTGTTAAGAACTATGGGTCCATTGTGACTCCTCTTAATGATCTGACATCCAAGAAGATGCCCAAAAAGGTTCAGTGGACAGTAAGCTGTCAAAAGGCATTTGATGACCTGAAGGAGGCCATGTGCTCTGCACCTATCCTGAAAAGTCCTGACTACTCCAAAGAGTTTATTGTCCAAACAGATGCTTCTGAGTTGGGTGTGGGAGCTGTGCTGTCACAACTTAATGTAGATGGTCAAGACCAACCCATTGCTTTTATTAGCAGAAGGTTGACCCCCAGAGAGAAGAATTGGTCAGCTATTGAGAGGGAGGCCTTTGCTGTGGTGTGGGCCCTGAAGAAGCTGAGGCCATACTTGTTTGGCACTCACTTCAAGATTCAGACCGACCATAAGCCCCTCTTGTGGCTAAATCAGATGAAGGGTGAAAACCCCAAACTGCTTAGGTGGTCCATTTCCCTACAGGGGATGGACTTTACAGTGGAGCACCGGCCAGGTACTGACCATGGGAATGCAGATGGTCTCTCCAGGTACTTCCACTTAGGACATGAAGACGAGACTGGTCAAGGCTAGTTTAATGTCGCAGCGTTTGGGGGGGGGGTTGTGTAGGAGAGTAGGGTCTGCTATCCTATGGTCACCCCAAATTTTTGCTTTTCGCTTCACTGGTTTTTGACATATTGAGGCTGTGGGCCTGCCAATCAGACCCCCAGCCTGCTGTTCTCTCTACTAAATTAAAACTATGCACCCTAGGTGCATAACCAATTGGAAGTGGATCACCCTGTCAGCCCCTGTACCAGTGTACACTAGGTACCCAGGGCATTGGTGTACCCAAGGCCTGCCAGGGGCTGAAGCATGTATTATGCCACCCCAGGCTTGGCCTAACAATTTGACACAACTGGCTGATCACTCAGCTGGGGTAAGTTGGTGTAATCACCTCTTACTTAGGTGTAGTATACCTATACCTAACCTTAAATGGGACACCTGGTAACCTATAAGTCACTCCTATGGCAGGCCTTAACAATCCTGAAGGCAGAGTGCGTGGTTCCATGTGAGATGGTGCTCTGGCATGAGCTGAGCCTGTCTGCAGTGGTCGGAACAACTTCCCTCTACTGTTTCCAGATATCGTCATACCATATACTCTTAAGTGCATTATGAACCTCGCGGTTAAATGCTATCTCTGGTTTGGCTTTATCAAAACATGTCGAGTAAGGTGTCATACAAATTGGAATACTAACCCCTCGCCAATTCTGGCGACGGGGTTAGCATTCCACCCTTCTAGAGGGACACGACATGTACAGTACCTGAAACCCGGGTAAAATCAGACATAGCCTCAGCTCCACAAAATGGATGCTGCCACCACAGACACAAGTCTGCCCTCCTGCTGCTGGGAGTCCTTCCAGCTTGGGAGGTGTGGACAAAGGGTTTCCTGCCAGGGGAGGTGCGTGCACCACCCCAGACAGGATTTTGTGTATTGGTCAGGTAGGGCTTGAAAGAAACCAGACATGCCTGTGGCTCACAAGGAGCCTCGGTGCATATGCCAGTTCAAACCGGTCCTGGGGCACACCAGTCCCAGGCCTGGGGCGAGCTGGACAAAGGATTGGGGGTGTAACCACCCCCCTTCCTGGTCCCACCCATAGGGAGGGACCTAGCAGGTAGTCCGGCCCCTAGAATCCGCTTAAAGGTAGGAGCTGTGTCCTAAGACTTCAGACATCCTGGAATCAACTTAACACTAAGAAGAAGACGGGACCTTCGACGCTCTGCTGCACAGAGGACTGAAGCCAATCTCCCCTGTGGTCAGGGAGTGACCACCTTGCTAACGCAAGCACCATCCAGCGAATCAACGTCTGCTTTGCCGCCGCCTCCCGCCGGAGCCCGAGCCCAGAGACTGACAAGACCTGGACCTCCAGACCTCTCACCGCCCGATCCACAGTCCCTGAAAAGAGGAGACCCGTGGAGGCACCGAGACACGTGGAGCCGGCCATCTTGGAACGACTACGACAAGCTGACAAGTGCAACAACCGAGGCTTCCTCCAAGTTGTGCTTTGGGATCTGAGAAGCCCAACACCCGAGCAGCATCTGCACCAAAGGTGAGCCCTCCAGCATCTCCACGATCTGCGTGGGGCCCTTCTGCATTTTGCCACTCGACGCGCCTAACCGGTTGCTGGCCCGCTGGCTAGTAGCCATCTTGGCGACGAACTTCAAGAAATACACCACTGGTCTGGTTGCTCCAGACTGGCCCTTGCTCCCCTCCAAAGGAGCAGTCCTTCTGACCTTGCTGGTCAGAACCATCAGCTTATTTCCTTTTCCTACAACAATTGCTTTTGCCAAGGCTTGTTTGCTTCGATCAAGTCGCCGACACCGCCGACAGCGAGAGCCTGCGTGGGACAGCTCGTGACTCGACTCCTGGACATCGTCGACCTCCAGGGACCACGTGGCTGCAGAGACAAGCTACACCCTTCTCCCTGTTTGCACCCGACATTGCCTGGTACCCACCTGGTGCCACGCCGGTCACTGGCTAGTGACTGTGAACACTGTCCCCTCTGCTTACAGGTCTTCAACATCTCCGATCCACTCTTGGATCCACTGCATCTCTCCCGGACCGACCGCCTGCAGCATCTTTGTCTTCAGGCTCCACGGAACAGATAGAAGAAACCCGACGCACTTCGAGGCCTATGCACCCGCTTCCTGTGGGTGAGGTAAAGCTGGCACACCTGTGCCCAAGTGTAGTATTACATCTCTAGTGCCTGTGTTCCAAATCTTGAGTTCCTAGTCCATCCGGAAGATCCTCTTTGCAGTAACTTTGTACTTTTTACGCACCCATTGAAACCTATGGGAGCACGCGTGTGACTATTTGCTCTGCACACGCCACCCGTGGACCTCCTGGTCACTAACTGAAGTTAGCTCCTTGTAGGCCCAGCGATTCTAGAGGCCCTAGGCCTTTTCCCTTTTCTGTTCGTGGTACTTATACCACTATTTTAGTATATGGTTTGAGCGGCCACCAGGGCCTATCCATATAAAGTGCAACTTCTGTGTATTCTACTGTAATCTTGTTTGACGATTTGTGCTCCTGTGCTCATAAAGAGACTAGGGGTTACTTTGAGAAATAAATACATATATATTTTGAATATATATCTGTGTGGTGTCCTTTCATTGGTATAAAAGGGGGTTGCATTTGGTAAAACAGCTGGCTTAACACGCTTCACGAGTTTAGCCTCAAAGACTGCTTAGCCTACGCTACCACTAGGGCAGCTAGTCCGAAAAGGTTGACTTACAACCACACCATAAGGGTTGCTTGGCATGGTACAAGGTGATCACTTTAACTAGTGAGCATCATATACCAGGCCAACTTCTCACATTGGTGAGCAGCGGTTGGATTTGAGCTTGCTGTGTTTTACCATTGTAATCTCTTGGTTACCAATTGAAAGATCACATAGGTACCTGTAGGTACATATAAAACAAGATTAGATATACATAAGTTCTACTGAACTTAGTTGTTGTAGAGCAAAGGGAGTAGCACACCCTGACTACAACTACTAGATAGGTTTAGTAGGCAAACCCAAGTGTAGGTAGATTGCAACACATCCACCCACACTTAAGAGCAATGGCCGGGGCAGAGGGGTCCACTGTACCCATCTCTGTTGAGAGTGACCCCCAGAGGGCACCATCCAGCTTTGCTACCCTTAATCAGAATGAGCTCAGGCATTTGGCAACTCTTAGAGGCCTTAAACAGCCAAAGAACCCTACCTCTGCTGAGCTCAGAGAACTCTTACAGAATGATGAGAATCAGAGAGAACTCAAGAAAGCTTCCCAGTTAGCCCCCTTAGGGTCAGGAACAGGAGGCCCCCCTTCTGAAGATGCTACAGAGGTACCCAGTTCCAATAGCCATCCCTTAGATGAGAATCATACTACAGGGGAGGAAAGTGGTGAGGATACAGAAAGTAGTGATGATGAAGGGAGAACTAGCCCAGTGCCAAGTGTTATACTTGGCCCAGCTAAACTAAGGCTATTGGGGATTGACAGTGGGTTTACCCCATTGGATCTCCCCAGTGGACTTAACACAGGGCTTGGGAGGCAAGGGAATCGCTCAGGTGACTCCAATGCTTCTCATGGCTCTAGAGGCTCTCAAGGTCACTCCAGGAAAAGGATGACCACCCCTCAGAGGAGGGAACATGAGGCCAGAATGCAGGAAGCCCAGCTGAGGATCAGGAAGCAGGAGCTAGAAGTAGCCCCGATGGAAGAAAAACTGAACAAGGCTAGGCAACCTAGAGAGAGTGGGTCTATACCCACTGGTGGCAGCATTGTCCCTAAGGACAAAGATAGGGTCTTTGATAATAGGAACCTGTCTAAGGTTGTGCCCCCCTACAAAAGTGGGGATGACATCCACAAATGGATAACTGCTCTTGAGAGAGCCTGCAAAGTACAGCAGGTTCCTGAAGACCAGTGGGCAGCAATCCTCTGGCTCTCCTTTGAAGGAAGAGGCAGAGACAGACTCCTCACTGTTAGAGAAGAGGATGTCAGAAACTACAGAGTCCTGAAGAGTGTTCTGGTAGATGGGTTAGGCTTAACCCCTGAACAGTACAGGTTAATGTTCAGAGACACCCAAAAGACACAGACTCAGGACTGGTCTGAATATGTTGAATGTGCCACTAAGGCTTTGGAGGGTTGGTTGCTGGGAAGTAAGGTATCTGATTTTACAGGATTGTATAATTTGATGATGAGAGAACAGATTTTAAATAACTGTCAAAACCAGCAACTGCATCAACACTTGGTTGACTCTGATCTGACCTCTCCCCAAGAATTGGGAAAGAAGGCAGACAAATGGGTCAGAACCAGGGTTAAGCAAAAGAACCAGAACCAGGGCCAAGGGGGTGATCAGAAGAAAACAGACCAAAAGGGTGGAGATCAGAAATCTAAAGACCAGAAGTCTTCAACAGGGCCCCAAACTACTGCTAAGGAGGGTGGGTCCCAACAACAGTCCAAAAAGAAGAAAGAAGGTCAAAAGAAACCCTGGTGCAATCATTGCAAAAATACAACTCACTGGACTAGTGATTGCAAAAAGGGTGGAACCCCCAACACTGTTGCCCCTAAGGCACCTGCTCCCAGTACTACTGTTAGCAGTGTTGGTCCCCAGACAAAGGGTGTAGTGGGAATCACTATGGGAACTGAAGGAGATTCTGACTTAGACAGAACCCTGACACAGGCAGTCTTGATCTGTGATGGGGACATTGATTTGTCCCTGACTGTGAGCCCCAGTAACCTGGGCAAGTACAGACAGACTCCTTTAATTAATGACAAAGTGGCTCAAGCCTACAGGGACACATGTGCCAGTGTCACTATGGTGACACCAGGCTTTGTGGACCCTGGACAGTACATACCAGGTGAGAACTACCTGGTGACCAATGCCAGCAATGCCACTACTTCACACAGTGTGGCAGTTGTTAACTTCTCATGGGGAGGGGTAACTGGCCTCAAAAGGGTTGTGGTTAGTGCAGACCTCCCAGTAGAATGTTTGTTGGGCAATGACCTAGAGAGTTCTCTATGGTCAGAAGTGGAGTACAGGACTCATGCAGAGATGTTAGGTATATCATCACATGTCCTTGCTGTGACCAGGTCACAGGCCAAAAAGTGCCTCACTGAACCTCAGGTCTTGGATCCTGGAACAATGGACCAAGCACCTACCAAGAAGAAGAACAGGAGGGTCAAGGCTGTGCCTTCCCCCCTGCCTCAGAGTGATGATCAGCCTTCCCAGGAAGCTGATCTAGAGGACCCTGAAGGAACTGTCCCTGAAGAGCTTGAACCTGATCAGGTTGAGTTTCTGGGGACAGGGGGACCTTCAAGGGCTGACTTGAGGCAGGCTCAGTTATCCTGTCCCTCTCTTGAACCCCTCAGACAGCTGGCTGCTGCTGAGGCTGCTGGGAATGCTCAAGGTACCCATAAAGTGTATTGGGATGAAGGGCTCCTTTATTCAGAGGCTAGAGACCCCAAGCCTGGTGCTACCAGGAGGTTGGTTATACCTCTGCAATTTAGGGGCTTCCTTCTTACCTTGGCCCATGACATTCCTTTAGCAGGACACTTAGGCCAGAACAAGACTTGGGACAGACTTGTCCCTCACTTTCACTGGCCTCATATGAATGAAGATACAAAGGAGTTTTGTCGCTCCTGTGTGACCTGCCAAGCCAGTGGCAAATCAGGTGGCACAACAAAGGCCCCCCTAATACCACTACCTGTGGTGGGGGTCCCCTTTGAAATAGTGGGAATAGACATAGTGGGTCCCATGGATCCTCCCACTGCATCTGGGCACAGATTTATACTGGTGGTAGTGGACCATGCCACCAGGTATCCAGAGGCAATTCCCCTTAGGACCACTACAGCTCCTGTTGTGGCCAGGGCCCTGCTAGGAGTATTCTCCAGAGTGGGGTTTCCTAAGGAGGTAGTATCTGACAGAGGTACCAACTTTATGTCAGGATACTTGACAGCTATGTGGAAGGAATGTGGTGTCAACTACAAGTTCACCACCCCTTATCACCCACAATGCAATGGGCTTGTTGAGAGCTTCAACAAGACCCTAAAGGGTATGATCAAAGGATTACCTGAAAAGCTCAGGCGAAGATGGGACATCCTTCTACCCTGCCTTCTGTTTGCTTACAGAGAGGTCCCACAAAAAGGAATTGGCTACAGCCCCTTTGAATTGTTGTTTGGGCACCCTGTGAGAGGCCCACTGTGTTTGGTGAAGGAAGGCTGGGAGTTACCTCTCAAAAAGCCTAAGCTAGACATAGTGGACTATGTACTTGGTCTCCGCTCCAGGATGGCTGAGTATATGGAGAAGGCATCCAAAAACCTTGAGGCAAGCCAGGCCTTACAGAAAGCTTGGCATGACCAAAAGGCTGTCTTGGTTGAGTTTCAGCCAGGACAGAAGGTATGGGTGTTGGAGCCAGTGGCCCCAGCAGCACTCCAAGACAAATGGTCTGGACCCCATACAATCCTGGAAAAGAAGGGAGAAGTCACCTACTTGGTCGACCTAGGAACTCCCAGGAGTCCCCACAGGGTACTCCATGTTAACAGGCTTAAAGCATATGTTGACAGGGCAGACATGGGCTTGCTCATGGCTACAGATGAGGGACAGGAGGAAGAGAGTGACCCTCTCCCAGACCTGTTGTCTCAGAACCCTGAAGATGGCTCAGTTGAAGGAGTGACCCTTGGAGGCAACCTCACTGCCCATCAGCAGACTGAATGTAGACAGGTTCTACAATCATTTTCACATATGTTTTCCTTGATACCTAGTCAAACTGACTGGTGTACCCATGTGGTGGACACTGGTGACAGTCTGCCTGTAAAGAACAAGCTTTACAGACAACCTGACCACGTCAGGGACTGTATAAAGGCTGAGGTACATAAAATGCTGGAATTAGGTGTCATTGAACCCTCAGAGAGCCCCTGGGCTAGCCCAGTGGTTCTGGTCCCCAAACCTCACACCAAGGATGGCAAGAGAGAGATGAGGTTCTGTGTGGATTACAGAGGACTCAATGCTGTCACCAGGACAGATGCACACCCTATTCCAAGGGCAGATGAGCTCATAGACAAACTAGCTTCTGCAAAGTTTTTGAGCACATTTGACTTAACAGCTGGCTATTGGCAAATCAGATTAGCTGAGGAGTCTAAGGCCAAAACAGCATTCTCAACCCCAGGTGGGCACTACCAGTTTGTGGTGATGCCCTTTGGTCTGAAGAATGCACCTGCCACCTTCCAAAGGCTGGTGAACCAAGTCCTTACTGGGTTGGATGACTTTTGCGCAGCATATCTGGATGACATTGCTGTCTTTAGCTCCACCTGGGAGGATCACCTGATCCACCTGAAGAAGGCTCTTGAGGCTCTGCAAAGGGCAGGCCTCACTATCAAGGCTACAAAGTGCCAGATAGGGCAGAGTAAGGTTGTATATTTGGGCCACCTTGTAGGTGGAGGCCAAGTTCAACCACTGGAGAGTAAGATACAATCCATCAAGGACTGGTCCCCTCCAACCACCCAGACTCAAGTTCGAGCTTTCTTGGGCTTGACTGGGTACTACAGGAAGTTTGTTAAGAACTATGGGTCCATTGTGACTCCTCTTAATGATCTGACATCCAAGAAGATGCCCAAAAAGGTTCAGTGGACAGTAAGCTGTCAAAAGGCATTTGATGACCTGAAGGAGGCCATGTGCTCTGCACCTATCCTGAAAAGTCCTGACTACTCCAAAGAGTTTATTGTCCAAACAGATGCTTCTAAGTTGGGTGTGGGAGCTGTGCTGTCACAACTTAATGTAGATGGTCAAGACCAACCCATTGCTTTTATTAGCAGAAGGTTGACCCCCAGAGAGAAGAATTGGTCAGCTATTGAGAGGGAGGCCTTTGCTGTGGTGTGGGCCCTGAAGAAGCTGAGGCCATACTTGTTTGGCACTCACTTCAAGATTCAGACCGACCATAAGCCCCTCTTGTGGCTAAATCAGATGAAGGGTGAAAACCCCAAACTGCTCAGGTACTTCCACTTAGGACATGAAGACGAGACTGGTCAAGGCTAGTTTAATGTTCCAGCGTTTGGGGGGGGTTGTGTAGGAGAGTAGGGTCTGCTATCCTATGGTCACCCCAAATTTTTGCTTTTTGCTTCACTGGTTTTTGACATATTGAGGCTGTGGGCCTGCCAATCAGACCCCCAGCCTGCTGTTCTCTCTACTAAATTAAAACTATGCACCCTAGGTGCATAACCAATTGGAAGTGGATCACCCTGTCAGCCCCTGTACCAGTGTACACTAGGTACCCAGGGCATTGGTGTACCCAAGGCCTGCCAGGGGCTGAAGCATGTATTATGCCACCCCAGGCTTGGCCTAACAATTTGACACAACTGGCTGATCACTCAGCTGGGGTAAGTTGGTGTAATCACCTCTTACTTAGGTGTAGTATACCTATACCTAACCTTAAATGGGACACCTGGTAACCTATAAGTCACTCCTATGGCAGGCCTTAACAATCCTGAAGGCAGAGTGCGTGGTTCCATGTGAGATGGTGCTCTGGCATGAGCTGAGCCTGTCTGCAGTGGTCGGAACAACTTCCCTCTACTGTTTCCAGATATCGTCATACCATATACTCTTAAGTGCATTATGAACCTCGCGGTTAAATGCTATCTCTGGTTTGGCTTTATCAAAACATGTCGAGTAAGGTGTCATACAAATTGGAATACTAACCCCTCGCCAATTCTGGCGACGGGGTTAGCATTCCACCCTTCTAGAGGGACACGACATGTACAGTACCTGAAACCCGGGTAAAATCAGACATAGCCTCAGCTCCACAAAATGGATGCTGCCACCACAGACACAAGTCTGCCCTCCTGCTGCTGGGAGTCCTTCCAGCTTGGGAGGTGTGGACAAAGGGTTTCCTGCCAGGGGAGGTGCGTGCACCACCCCAGACAGGATTTTGTGTATTGGTCAGGTAGGGCTTGAAAGAAACCAGACATGCCTGTGGCTCACAAGGAGCCTCGGTGCATATGCCAGTTCAAACCGGTCCTGGGGCACACCAGTCCCGGGCCTGGGGCGAGCTGGACAAAGGATTGGGGGTGTAACCACCCCCCTTCCTGGTCCCACCCATAGGGAGGGACCTAGCAGGTAGTCCGGCCCCTAGAATCCGCTTAAAGGTAGGAGCTGTGTCCTAAGACTTCAGACATCCTGGAATCAACTTAACACTAAGAAGAAGACGGGACCTTCGACGCTCTGCTGCACAGAGGACTGAAGCCAATCTCCCCTGTGGTCAGGGAGTGACCACCTTGCTAACGCAAGCACCATCCAGCGAATCAACGTCTGCTTTGCCGCCGCCTCCCGCCGGAGCCCGAGCCCAGAGACTGACAAGACCTGGACCTCCAGACCTCTCACCGCCCGATCCACAGTCCCTGAAAAGAGGAGACCCGTGGAGGCACCGAGACACGTGGAGCCGGCCATCTTGGAACGACTACGACAAGCTGACAAGTGCAACAACCGAGGCTTCCTCCAAGTTGTGCTTTGGGATCTGAGAAGCCCAACACCCGAGCAGCATCTGCACCAAAGGTGAGCCCTCCAGCATCTCCACGATCTGCGTGGGGCCCTTCTGCATTTTGCCACTCGACGCGCCTAACCGGTTGCTGGCCCGCTGGCTAGTAGCCATCTTGGCGACGAACTTCAAGAAATACACCGCTGGTCTGGTTGCTCCAGACTGGCCCTTGCTCCCCTCCAAAGGAGCAGTCCTTCTGACCTTGCTGGTCAGAACCATCAGCTTATTTCCTTTTCCTACAACAATTGCTTTTGCCAAGGCTTGTTTGCTTCGATCAAGTCGCCGACACCGCCGACAGCGAGAGCCTGCGTGGGACAGCTCGTGACTCGACTCCTGGACATCGTCGACCTCCAGGGACCACGTGGCTGCAGAGACAAGCTACACCCTTCTCCCTGTTTGCACCCGACATTGCCTGGTACCCACCTGGTGCCACGCCGGTCACTGGCTAGTGACTGTGAACACTGTCCCCTCTGCTTACAGGTCTTCAACATCTCCGATCCACTCTTGGATCCACTGCATCTCTCCCGGACCGACCGCCTGCAGCATCTTTGTCTTCAGGCTCCACGGAACAGATAGAAGAAACCCGACGCACTTCGAGGCCTATGCACCCGCTTCCTGTGGGTGAGGTAAAGCTGGCACACCTGTGCCCAAGTGCAGTATTACATCTCTAGTGCCTGTGTTCCAAATCTTGAGTTCCTAGTCCATCCGGAAGATCCTCTTTGCAGTAACTTTGTACTTTTTACGCACCCATTGAAACCTATGGGAGCACGCGTGTGACTATTTGCTCTGCACACGCCACCCGTGGACCTCCTGGTCACTAACTGAAGTTAGCTCCTTGTAGGCCCAGCGATTCTAGAGGCCCTAGGCCTTTTCCCTTTTCTGTTCGTGGTACTTATACCACTATTTTAGTATATGGTTTGAGCGGCCACCAGGGCCTATCCATATAAAGTGCAACTTCTGTGTATTCTACTGTAATCTTGTTTGACGATTTGTGCTCCTGTGCTCATAAAGAGACTAGGGGTTACTTTGAGAAATAAATACATATATATTTTGAATATATATCTGTGTGGTGTCCTTTCATTGGTATAAAAGGGGGTTGCATTTGGTAAAACAGCTGGCTTAACACGCTTCACGAGTTTAGCCTCAAAGACTGCTTAGCCTACGCTACCACTAGGGCAGCTAGTCCGAAAAGGTTGACTTACAACCACACCATAAGGGTTGCTTGGCATGGTACAAGGTGATCACTTTAACTAGTGAGCATCATATACCAGGCCAACTTCTCACACCGTATAACACACAAATATAGTAATATGCAAAGGAAGATGACCAGTCAACCTATTTTCTAACCATTTGAGGTAGACTCTGTTTTTAAATTAGATTCTTCAGATATATTCAGCCAATGATGGATTATGTGGCACATCCGGCACATCCATAATCATGCGAAAACTGTTGAAGCCGCACAATCGCATAATTCCAGTGACCCCGAAATACAAACTGAGGATATAACACATAACATATGAAATAAAAATGTAATACCAGCATTTGTAAAGCGCACACAGCTACCTCCGGAGAGGTGTACCGGCGCTGGGGGCCATTGGGAAGATTAAGCAAGCTATTGCCCCGAGTCACAAGGTGCTGGGCTAACCTGCCGCCGGCATCGGGGTTCGAACCATGCTAAAGTGGCGATAATGGGCTTGATAATATGCTCTATAGAATTCCAATAGAAACCCAGGTTAGACATCTAACTTGGGCTTCTATGGGAATTCTCTAGAGCATATTATCAAGCCCATTATCGCCGCTTTAGCGGCAGTTTTCTGCCGATAAAGCGGCCATAATTTTATCGCCGTGCTTGATAATATGCCCCATTGTGCCTCTATGATTCTTTATGATGAGTCAAAACCGGGATTAGTGAAAACTCAGATCTCTTCAAGAGATACATTAATCAGCAGAGTTAAACATACATTCTTGTTCCGGCCCAAAAATTGCAGGCACGCAAAGCACTTAGAAGTCTTTCAAAATGTAACTTAGTCCTCCATTACAGCTCCTCCACAAAAGCAGCACGCTGTGCCCTAAGGCCTATGCAGAGGACAGCACGCCACATGCTGTAACTACACAAGGGCCCATTGCAAGGGAGTAGCCAGAAAAATAAAATACCCCTGCCACATATGGCACAAAATAAGGTAGCAAAGTTAGCTATCCTGGTCTTTCCTTTTGAAGTCTGAAAAATGTTCCCCTGATGAAAATTTGCAAAAATAATGCAAAATTATGCTTTTTACAGCAGGAAAGAAACTTGGTCAAAAACTGCCTTTACCTATATTGTTGGTTGTCTTTTATTCTTTCCGTCTTTTCATTTTCTTTCTTTCCATATCTCCTTCTTTCTATCCACCTTTGTTCTCTACTTTCTTCTTTACATCCTCCATTTATTTTTCTTTCCATCTTTCTGTCAGTGCATCCTTTAATTCCGTCTCTCATTCTCGCTATTCTTTAAATTCATATTTCATTTTCTTCTCACATTTCGATATTCCACATTAACATTAATTTTGTGTTTCTTTTTTTCCCATTTGATCATCCTCTTGTCCATCCTTCCATTGTTAAATCTTTCTTTTTTTTTTTTTTTTTTTTAAGTTTTCAACAAGTCTTTATTAACACAAAGAAGCAATACAGGTACAGTCGCCCTCCGGGCATATCACAACACAGGGGGGGAGCCCCTCGTGCAGGCAGTTGGGATCACTCTTACACAGCCATTTAGCCGACATCCCGGAGGACCGGCGGCGTTGCCACCTTCAATACGTTAGTAGCACCCAAGCAGTGCCCCAACCGCAGACAGGACCACGGTCGACCTCCCGCCCTAGGATAGTGTGGCAGTAGATCTTGTGGCCACACACGCACCCACTAGGGCACGCCCCGCCAGCCTAGCCCCTGCAAGCTCCAACCGTACCCCTAACCCCCCCCTCCCACCCCACCCATCACACACGCACCGCCTTACCCCCATGTCTCTGTGATGTTACCCGCATCTGCCATCCCGCCATCCTGGCAAACCCAGGCAAAGTGCCCTCCCGCAGTCAGTCTACATTCCCCCTGGCAGCACACTCACCCCTAATGTGGTCCCAACGGGAACCCGACCCTAGTCAAACCATGAGTTCGTCCGTCTACACTCTCCGCATGCAGCGCTCTCTACCATTCTGTGCTACTGAGTGCCTCCTGGGCGCTCCTCCCCGGCTTCCCGGCCATGCTCAGCATCCCCGGCCGCTGTCACACCTCCACTGGGTTCCACATTCAGTGTCCCCCCCTGACTATCCACTGCAGGGTCTCCGGTCTTCAACGACGCTCTATACAGCCCCCAAAAATTCTTGGGGCGGCTTTTAGGTGGTAGTAGTTCACTATATATCTCCGCCTGCGTACTACAATACAACAGGTCGCTGGCCCATCGCTTCGCAGTAGGCAGAGGTCCTCTCATCAGCAAAGTGCCACCACTCTCCTGGCGATCAACAGAGCAATGTCCGCCAGGCGACGCAACGCCGGTCGGAGGGGTCGAGAGTACCCCAGCAACGCCAAAGCGGGGCTAGGAGGAATCTCAACCTCCAGTATCTTACTGAGCTCCCTGAACACCCCCGCCCAGAACCTGGCGACCCCCGGACAGCTCCAGGCCATATGCATGAAATCCGCCTCCGGATGGTGGCAGTGCTCACACTCCGCAGATGGGCGCAGCCCATACCTACGTAACCGCTGCGGGGTATAATATACACGCTGCAAGAATTTAAAATGCACCAATCTGTGCCGGCCGTTCAAGGACACCGTCTTAGTGCTGGCGCAGCAGTACTTCCACATATCGTCTGTGATCTCCATGTCCAGGTCCGTCTGCCATGCAGTTCTCACCGCTTCGCACCGGTGTGGCATACACTGGTCCCCCAGCTTTTTGAGTGTCGTGACCAGCTTGGCAGACGCCGCGGTCTTTATTACATAAGTGAGTTCCAGAACCTCCGGGGGTTCCGCCATTCCCGGCCCCAATATGGTAGAGAGCGCACCCCGCACTCTGTGGAACTGAAAACGCTGCAGTGGCGTGGGAGCCGGCGGCGCCGATCTGAGCTGGTCCCACGCCCTGGCCACCCCGTTAACGAATAGGTCCTCCATCCTTGAAATGCCCAGAGCGCTCAGCGCCTGTAACACACCCTTTTCTCTCAGCGGGGGGAGCCACACCGCCCACTCCACCGGTAACAACGGGGAGTACAAAATCGCGCAGCCCCGGGCCTTCGCCAACTCCCACCAGGCGTGCGTCGTGGCCTTAAGGGAGTCAAGACTGCCCACCCTGCAATCTACCTGCTGAAAGGCAATAGCCGGTAAGGGGAGCGGGTCTGCGAACAGTTTCTCCAGGATCACATGGGGACCCCCGGATCAGCATGAATCCATGTATGCAGATGCGCCGCCTACGCTGTTCTGTAGTACCTTTCCAGGTCTGGAGCCCCCAGTCCCCCCTGTTCGTACGGCAGCGTCAGCACCTCCCATCGGACTCTGGGCTGCTTGCCCCCCCAGGCTAGGGCAGTAAGCGTTTGGTTGAGCTGCTTGAAAAAGGCCTTAGATAACACAACCGGGATATTATTAAACAGGAACAGGAACCGCGGCAAGACCACCATTTTCATGATGGCTATTCTGCCCAGCAACGTCAGGGGGAGCCTATTCCACGTCTCCACATCCTCAACTAACTTGGTGTATGCCACTCCGTAATTTTCCCGAAGGAGCACCTCCGGGTCCCTGTGCAGCTGAATCCCCAGGTACCTTATTGAGTCAGTGGTCCACTGCAGGGGGTACTCCATGGGAAACGGCTGCGTCACCGGCGACAAAGGGAACGCCAACGACTTACTCCAGTTAACCCGAAGGCCTGACAGCGCCCCGAACCGGACCACCTCCCTGAGAATGGAAGGGAGATTCACCTCCGGGTCCCTGACATACAGCAGCGTGTCGTCAGCATAGGTTGAGATGCCGATCTTATAAGTGGGAAAGCTGATGCCCTCGTGTCTATGGTATTCCCTGATAGCGCAAGCCAAGGGCTCCGCCACCAGGGCGTATAGGAGCGGAGAGAGGGGGCAGCCCTGCCTAGTTCCCCTGCCGATGTCGAATGCGTCCGTGACACGATCCCCAATCCGCAGCCTAGCAGTGGGGCGATAGTACAAAGCCCCCAACATCTGCAGGAAGGGCTCACCCAGCCCCAACTTACGGAGTACACGCACCATGAATGGCCACTCTACGGAGTCAAATGCTTTTTCCATGTCCAGGAAAAGCGCCAGAGCCTTGCAATCCGGACGTACATGTTGCATGGCCCCCAGTACCGTATGGATGTTGTACGTGAGGTTCCTCGATGGAATGAAGCCCGCCTGCTCCGGGGCCACCAGCTCCGGCACCAAGAGTGCCAGGCGCGTGGCCAAGACCTTAGCATACAGCTTAGCGTCTACGTTAAGCAGAGAAAGGGGCCGGTATGACCCACATACATTAGGAGGTCTCCTGGGTTTCAGGACCGTAACCAGAAGTGCCTCTCTCATGGTATCCGGCATACACCCCTCCTGGCATATCTCATCGAAGAGCGTGATCAGGTGGGGCAGGAGCACGTCCTGGAATGCTTTGTAGAAGGCCACCGTCAACCCATCCGCACCCGGCGCACTACTCGACCGCATGCCCCCCAGTGCCTCCCGTATCTCGTCGTGTTGTATAGGCAGCATCAAAAACTCCCTCTGCGAGTTCGACAAGAAGGGCATTTTGATGTAGCTGAGGTAATCATCTATTTCCTCCTCCATCCGTGACGACTTAGAGGAGTAGAGGTCTGCATAAAACGCTCTGAATTCAGCCACAATCTCCTCTTGGTCCGTGAGCACTGCGCCTGCAGGGGAGACCAGCTCCTCCACTACCAGGGGCCGTCTGCGATTACGCAGTAACTTTGCCAGCAAGGAGCCCGGGCGCTCACCTTCCCCATATGTACGGGCGGTTGCGTACTTGCCCATGTGTTGCACCTCTCTGTCTGCCTCGCTGTTGTATTCTGAGACCAACTCGCGAATTCTATCTTCTACCCCGGCTGCTGGGGATCGCAGTAGCTGCCTTTCAAGCTGTGTCAACTGCGTTTCAATGGTCCGCATTCGCTGTCGGATACACTTAAGGACACTAGAGTGCTTGGACATAGCTATGCCGCGTATGTACGCTTTGAAGGAATCCCAAAGCGTGTGGAAACTCTGTACCGAGCCCAGGTTCTTATCAAAGAAAGATGCGATGTCTTCCGCCAGCTCCCCCCTGAAGACCTCGTCCAGCAACGAATAAGGCGGCAGGCGCCAGGTGAACGGCGGAATCCGCCTAATCGGAGAGTCCAAGATTAGGAGGAGGGGGGAGTGATCCGAAAGCGTACGGGGGAGCACTATGCACCCCTTAGACGCCGCCAGTAGTGAACGCGACACCAAACAGTAATCGATTCGAGTGTGCACGTCGTGGTGTGCGGAGTAGTGCGTGAAGCCTCCCTTCCCCGAGTGACCGTGTCTCCAGGCATCAACCAGGTCAAGCCTAGTCATCTCCGCCTGCATATGCACGGCCGCAGCCGCCGGTCGCCTCACCGACCCCGATGAGCGGTCCAGCGACAGGTTGAATATAAAATTGAAGTCGCCCCCCCACACCATTCTCGCATGCTCGTATTGCCTACAAAGTGCGGCCAGTGTACCGTAGAACTCTGGGTCGTCAAAATTTGGGCCGTACACGTTAACCACCACTAGGTCATGACCCTGCCCTGTACACCTAGCCAGAAAGTAACGCCCGTGTGGATCAGCCTCAAGCACAGTAAGCTTCAATTTGGAGGTCGGGTTCACCCACGTGACCACCCCCCGGGAGTGTGTTGTAAAGCCGGTCGCCACGCTGTTGCCCGCCAAGCCGCGTGCAGAAAGCATTTTACTCCCTGTGGGAAGGTGTGCCTCCTGTATTAAGGCTAGGTCAATGTGGTGCCTGTGGAAATAGTTCAGCACTTTCCGGAGCTTACGGAAGTCATTCAGTCCTCGTACATTCCACGTCAGTGCTCTTAAAGTGCCAGGATTACCGTCACCAGTCACCACTTCAGGGGCTGCCATCGCAACATCCACTCAACAGTCGTGCCAACAGGAGGAGTTTCACACATGAGAGCACCGACTAGGCCGCTCTCATACCTCCACATCCAGTATGCCAGAAACCAACCAATACACAGGTCTCGCAGCGCGTAGTGTGCCCAACCTCCCCACTTTTCAAAACCCCCTCCCCAACTGCTTCCCCCCCACCCACAGCCGACCTCCCCCAACCTGGCCAGACAGGACCCCAATCCCACCCCCCACCCCTCAAAACCACAAACATCACTCAAGAACATTTCCCAAAGTAGCCCCAACTGGGGCCACCGAAAGCCGCAGAGGGGCAGAGAGAACCAGGCGCCAGGTACTCCCAATTAGATAGCGCCTCTGGGCAGTCGCGTACTCTCCCCGCCTTGCCCTCGTGCACCACCCAACGTGTGCCGCCCCACCCGCACTACCCCCGGGGGACAGGGGAAGGACTCAGGGCACTCCCTCGAGGAACCAGGCCAGATGCTACGCAGCACAAGTCCGCTGGAGCCCCCCCGCCCGCCAGCCCCCACCCAGGGAAACTCACGTCAGGGTCAGGGAAGCAAATAACATACCTCATCCCGGGGGGGAAGGGTTCCCAAGGTCCCCAGGAGTCGGATCACTCATGCCAGCCTCTGAGCGGGCTCAACGTATTGCCGCACCTTAAAAGCACGCCACAGGGCCCCCAGACCACCCACTCGCCCAATATGTCAGAAAGGTCTCACCAGGAGGCTGCAGCAGTGTCTCCATGTATGGCCGCGCCAAACTCAGCAAGGCGGGTAACTCCAAAGTCCCTTCCGCCGCCAGGCCATCAATCACCCCCCCCGCCCAGTGAGCAAAAGCAATCTGCCCCGTCATACCCAAAGTCCGACAGTTCATCTCGGGCTAGTCCTGCTCCTCCAGGCGGGAGGACTCCTCCGAGGTGTCATTTTGTCTCCGCTGACCGCTCCGCTGCTCCTTTGACCAGTCCTTCAAGGACCGATGCAGCTCGTTCGGGTCAGTAAAAAAGTGGGAACGGCCCTGTCTGTTGATCCGCAGTCGCGCAGGGTAGAGCATCGAGTAGTCCAGGCCCAGTTCCCTAAGCTGTTTTTTATATGGAGCAAATTGTCTGCGCTCTTCCTGCACCCTGGCCGTGAAGGTCGGGGAAAATGGATATGTCCATGCCTTCATATTGGAGCGTGCCCTTTTCCCTGGCCACCCGCAGGGCCACATCGCGGTCTCTGTAATTCAACAGCTTTGCAATTATGGGCCTCGCTGGTGCCCCAGGTTTCGGGCGAGGCCCCAGCGAGCGGTGCGCCCTTTCGACTACAAACATGGGAGAGAACACGTCCTCCCCCAACAGGGCACGCAGAAGCTTCTCCACAAAGAGTTCCATCCTCCCGGTCTGCGTCGTCTCCGTGACCCCCGTGATACGGATGTTAGACCTCCTCGAGCGGGCCTCCAAATCCTCCGCTTTGTCCTGGATGACCTGCAACAGCCTGCTCATTTGCTTCCTATCCGCATCACACTCCGTCTGCGCGTCCTCCACGTGGGACACCCTTTTTTCCGTCATGTCGAGGCGCTCCGAATTCTTATCTACACGCTCCGACATGCGGTCCATTCGTTAAGTGAGCGCGTCCAGCTTGGCGTCGATTGCAGTGAGACTGCCCTGGAGGCCCCTCTCCATCGCCACCAGCATTTCTCGAATATCCGCTTCCGCGGGGCCCCCCGTGGTAGAGCCGCCTGCCGCCGCCTCAGTCTTCTCCGCGGCCGGCCCCTTTGCCCTGCGGGGGTCGAAGGAAAGCTTGGGCTGTGTCTTATCGGTTTTCACCATGGCTGCCGTCCGGGTCAAGCACTCCCCCAGGTCCGGGCTCCTCCAACTGACACTAGGGGCTATCAGACTCCGGTACACCTCGTCAGCCACCTCTCGAGTGGGCCTCACCTCCTGGCCCAGGCCGGCGTTGTCAGGAGAGGCGATCCCCGCAGGCAGACCCCATCCACATCAGAATTCACCACAGCGGCAAACGCACCCGACCCCGGCACGCCGCACCACGACTGGGCCCGGCCCCTCCACCACCTCCAGGCGCTTCCAATATGCAGGCGAATGCGCGCCCGAGGGGGCTACTCCGGGCCCTTCATGCCACCCGGGGCGCCCAGCAGACTCGCCAGTGAGGATCCTCCAGCAATGGGGGGGGAAGAGGGGCCAACGCGCCCACCGCTCCTCCAGATACCAGCAACAGGCGCCGTCCCCGCGCCCACCGCCGGTCACCCCGCTCAGCAAGGCCCCAGAGCAGCTCGCCCGCCACACTGGCCCCGGGACGCTCCAGGGGGTTCTCCGTCCGGGCGCTCCGCGGCCGTCCTCGACAGGCGCCCCGCTCCCTGGTCCGAATCCACCAACGCCTCAGGGCTCCGCCTCGCCACCGAACCCAGGACGTCCGTCCCAGCCCGTACCTGGTCCAGGGGCTGCCGCTGCAAGGGTCTCAGGGTCGGGCACCGTCCGTCGGAGCCGTCCGCTCCGCAGTTTCGACCTCCGGCGGGGGGTCCAGATGAAGGCCCGGGGAATCGGGACCACTTTCGATCTTGCTGCCGCACGTCGTGGCACGCACGTCGGGGACGTCCCCAGGGGAGGCCGGGGATGCCGGGCCTGTCCGCAAGTCACAGCCTCGGCCCCCACAGCAACACACTCGGCCCCCTATCTAGTCGGGGGGGCCCCACCGGCAACACCGCTCCGAGGAGGGAGGATTCCCCCTTGTTCCCCACTAGGCAGCACCGTTGGGCAGGATCATTGGGCGGATCTTGTGAGGGTTACAGCGAGGAGCTCCGCACTCACGCGTCCGCCATCGCTGCCGGCTAGCTCCGCCCATTGTTAAATCTTTCTCTTATCTTTCCAGCTTTCTTTCGTTATTTGCATTCTATTCTAACTTTGCTTTCTCTCTCCATTTGCCTTGTGCTTCTTTTTGATTTACCATTATCATAGTTTCTCTTTCTGTCACCGCTTCTGGCTACTTCGGCACCCTCTGCTCCTCTACACCACCCTCCATCCCCCACACACACAGCTGCACCACAGTGATTAGTCTTGCTTTATTTCTTTTTTTGTTGATCTGTCCTGTAGTGATCTGGGAGTTAGGAGGGGCCATGAAACACTTATCTGACCCCCAGGTGCTTCCCAACACCTTTGGCCGATTGTCATTCTCTAGGTGATAATCAGCCACAATAGAATGACAATGGGCCTGTACAAAGACGGACCGTGGTCAGGGGAGCGGCTGCGGCAGCCTTCGAGAAATGCGAGCTGGCTCCGATGGACACAGGGTAACAGCACAGCTTACTGCCGTCCCCAAAATAACGGACAACAGGAGTCCGTGAAAGAAATGCTCACGGCCAAGGGGCCCAAATAACGGGCAGTCCGTGAAATTTACGGACGGTTGGTCACCCTAGGCAGCAACTAACTCGTAATCTAAAAACAGAGAGTACATGACACAAAATACTTAGTTATAAGAACTCTCTAAAAGACCCTGCAGCAGTGTTGTTTTCTTTCAACGTGCCTTACTCATTTCCACATATTTGCGCCATTACTTACATACGTTTCTTCCTCTGACAGACTAGCAGTAATATTCCACACAAACAGAGTTTTAATGTTGTCGGTGGGCACTTTGAACTCTATGATCTCTCCAGAGATGTCCATTGCCAGAGTGCCCGAGCAGCACGCGCAGCAAAACTCCTATCACGTGCAACATTGAGCCACCAAGCGGGGACTAAACAAAGAACAAGCTCGATATCCTCAAAAATGATTTCCCAACACACTTGGCCTCTCCAAACCGCGCCCACCTAACGAAAGTGACTGGTACACAAGAAATACAATATACCTGCGTCAGTGTGAGCCTTATGTCAACAACCACTGGTAAAGCCAATAGGTCTGTCCTGTAGAACTATTGATTTTGTTAATGTTTTAGCTACGTTGCACAACGACGCGGCTGCAGTTGTTCAACATGGCCGAAAGGAAAGAAAATAAAAGTGCTATGACGCGGTCAGCGATGGCCCCATCATAGCGCTTTCTATTAATTTACTTTCAGCCATGTTGTATTGTGCAACATAACAAAACAAACATCAACAAAGTAAACAGATCTCGTAGAGGCGAGACCTATTGACTTTGCCAATTATTAGGTCTCGGACTAGGCAGCCATGCGCTGTCTCGTCAGAGAGATGCTGTCTACAGTATAGTGAGGAAAGGTCCGCCTATCTTTTTGATTGGCCGAATTCCTAAATGCTGCAAGCTTAATCCCGCCTCCTGACTGCCATGTCGTCATTTTTAGGTCTCGCTGAGTCAGCGCGCATGCGCTACTCGGAGAGACATTTTGTAGTTGACTTTTCAAAGTGCTGCTGGCTAGCCTAGTGCTTGCGTTCATGCGAGCGTGCATGCGCGCATCCGCCAGCTTTCTGCCCCGCACCGCATTGCACACCACTCGCCCATCGCGCGAGCGCACATCACTCGCGCGGCGCGCGCGCTTGTTAAAATTCCTTTCCTGCGTAGCTACAGCACTAACGACTAACTTATCCCCATACCAAGTTATACCAATGCAACCTTTGAGCGTACATAAAAAGTTTGAAATTGAAAAAACTCTGCATGCCGGCAGCGTGTGTTTTACCTCCTGCCTCATGTACATTTCATTGCTGGCACATTGCTGGCGTACACGTAAGCCTCTTAAGGATTATTTGTTGCCATCCCTCTATTTTCACATTTGTATTTCAGGTTTTCTGTGGTATATTTAACAATAATCAAGGTGCACTTTAAGTATGGGCACAGCAGAACATTAATGCTGCATCGCAGTCACAGGTGAAAACTGGTACTAGGCAAACGGAGGCAGCCAACTCAATGGACAAGTCTTGGAAGAGCCAATGGGTTAACATGTATGCTTTTTACTTGACTTGATGTGAGGTGATTGAGTTACGTTTTGTGAACACTGAGGAACAAGTAGATGATGAGGAATGGAAGCCAAGTCACTGTAATCGCAGATAGTGCATTTCATGTTTGTGACAGTAGTATATTGCATATTCATACAGTTTAACGTGAGATTCACTTATTGGTAAATCTAATGTCTCTACAATATATTCTTAGTATGTGTTCTTGCTGTTCATTTAAACATTTACTTGTTTGCGGCAAATTAATTTACATGTGATTAATTAACATTATGTAATGAATCGAGTCAGTGCTTGCACTTATTCATTCACGATGGACTCTGGAAGCCGCACCCTTTAAATCCTCCTAGTCTGGCAAGTATGGGCACATCTTTCTGTGGATAGATGAGCAGCTCCGACATTCTTACCCTAATCCCAGGCGCCATCTTTGTACTGGTATTATAGCACATTCCTGATCTGAGGTGCTGGTGCAGTTCGGATAACTAAATTTCCCCCTGCTTCTGCTGGAGCAGGATTTTTACTTTAAAACCAAATACCTGTTTCATTTTCGTATGTCATTATTAAAAGTACTACTGATTAATTAGTAATTACTAAAGATTTGTCGAGTCTTGACTAACCAAACTTATTACCAGAAGAATTACACGTGGGAATGCAATTGCATGGCTAAAATAATAAGTGAACTAAGTTGGTGAGCGAATTGACAGTAATAGATGTAGCTTATGTGATGTTATTGCGTTTTGCGCTTTTAATTAATATGCATTAATGGCTTTTGATGTCGCAAATGGCTAGATAAATACATACACATAAGGGTATTAGCAGGGAAATAACACTGTATAATCATTTCTATGTAGTAATTATGATTTTGTGTTTCCTTCGCTTAAGTTGACCATTGTGGCCTGCTATAAAATGGCCACCACCCGCAGCCTGCATTCGAGTAGATGGAAAATATGAAAAGAGGCTTTGCGCTGACTGCGACCCTGTCCTCTGATTGAACTGAAAAGCCATGAACATGACGACAAATCTGGGAGTGTTGCCAGATGCCCCTGAACGTGAAGATTTGTTGCAATTGTTAAATCCGACCTGATGAACTTATAATGGTCCCATGGATGAGATACATTTTATCCTAAAGAGACATCCGTAGAAGTAACAAATTAAACATGAACTTCTAATTTCTATTCAGAATTTGAAACTATCAATACATGGGAAAATCTAATGGTGTAACTTAATGTACCAAGACGACATAACTTCCGCCAATCGACTTTTTTGAACGTTATATTTGCAACATTTGGAATGTAAATTTTGGTATAAATATCAGTAGACTAGAGAGGTCTAGCGCCACTTCTTCCCGAACCAATGATCAGAGGTCCCGATGCTGACGGAGAGGACGGTGACTCTACATGACTGCTAGAAAACTTTAACTATTTGCTGAGGACCGGTTCTGACTTAGAAAACGACTTTTAGCCAGAATAGGTAAATATGGAAATAATGATCTTGCATTTAATTGGCTTTTCTTACAATTATTAGATAAACAATATTCTGTTTGAATTACTGTGTCGGGTGGTTATTTTATTGTCATGTTTATTGAATATTTAGAGTGTTAGATGTATCACCAAATCTATAGCAACTAGTTGATCTTATTGACCTCAGGGTACATGCAGATTGGTTAGGTATTATAAAGAAAAGTGTTTCCCCTTATACATGGCACGGATAGAGTGGTAGGATGAATGTTGGTGTTATGGGCCCCACCAGCGTGTGATGTGTGTGTGCGCGTGTGACTGCGAGATCACTCCGTCCGTGGAAGTAGAGGGGATTCGGAAGCTCCGATCTGCACCAGTTTCTTGGTAGCAGAATGATGGTTAACTATTGTCTTGATCTGGTGAGTTTTGCGTGTATATAAGCTTATTGATTATTGATTGATATTGATATATGTACTAACACTATATGTTGAAGTCGTATTGAGTTTTATGTAGTGTGTATGGCTTCTGGGACGTAGGAAGTCGGTGACAGTTCCGTAGTAGGGCAGAGGGAAGCGCTGCTCTCGGAAGAGGCAGGATTGTTGGCCCTGTATGTAGACAGGGGAAAACGTGTGATAATTGAAGTTGCGCATCGCATTGTCTAGGTTCGATGAGGTAGCATTGCCGTGTGTTGCCATTAGAGACGTATTTTCTGTGTGAGAGAAGTGTATATGATAGCGAAGGTTACCTGTGAAGTTCTGGTCTTAGGTATCAGGGGTCCGTATGGCATTCCGATAACGCTTATCACTAGAAAGGTAATAGGTATTCTCTGAGCTCGTTAGAAGGTCAGAGGTAAGCGCTGCTTTGTTAACGTGTGATATAATTCTGTAGTAGGACAGACTGTTCGCTGTTCTCGGGAAAGACAGGATTCTGTGTGAATGTACTACATTTTCTGGTGTGAAAGTGCGTGAATGAGAAGGCATTCTGGTTATTTGTGAAACTCTTAGGAGCATTCCGGAGAAAACAGTTAATTGGTGCTTGCTAGAAGGGTAGAGTAGAGGGATGTGCTACTTTATCAACAGAAGTAAAGATTCCGTAGTAGGGCAGAGGTAAGCGCTGCTCTCGGGAAAGGCGGAATTCTCGTGGGAAAGGTCTTTTGCTGTTCTGTGGTTAGCGAAGCAGACAATGGAGATGTTTGTATGTTGTAACTAACAGACTCGTAGAAGTTGAAACAAAGTCTACCGAGCAGTTTTGTAAAGGAGGGGTAGACGAGAGACAGGAGACAGGAGCAGGAGCTGCTGCAGCGACTGCTGACGTCAGAAAGACCGCGCTATGATTGGACAGTGGGTTAGAACGGTGGAAGCACGGTGATTGGTGTGCTGGTGTACGCCGCGCAAGGATTGGGAGACATACAGGGTGACGTAGACGCTCCAGGATTGGTGCGTTAGTGTGAGTCGCGCTGGGATTCGTGGACTGAGTCAGTGACGTAAACGCTCCGGATTGGTGCGTTAGTGTGAGTCGCGCTGCAATTGGACAGGAGATCGTACAGTTGTAGAAAAGACTAAAGGGTTGGGGAAAACAAGAAAATGTATTATCACGCTGAGGAAAAGAAAAAGAAATCCTTGTTTAGTAAAGTTAAGACCTGGTTTGACAAGGATAAGGATATTGTGACTAGTGAAGGACAGTTACTTCCTCCGATAAGAACCCCCGCATCCTTCATGGTTGCGAAATATGGGTACCATACCTGTATTTGGTTAGACAACTGGGCAAAGTACACCAAAGAGGATGGAGTTTTAGCTTTCCCAGAACATGGCTCATTTAATCTGGCCATATTAAGAAATTTACGGGAGAGGATGATGAGTCTAGAGCCTCGGCCTAGGCCGACGCAGTTTGAGGCGTTGACTGAATGGGAAGATGAAATGCATGAGCGGGAAAAGCAGAGGAGTGGAGGAAACTACAGGTATATGTTCGGGCGAAAGTATGATCGTGAAACTCATCATGACCGGATGAGAAGATGGCGAGATGCCAGTATGACTGAGGGATTATATCCTGTAAGAACTGCAGAACAGACAGAAGGGAAAAAGTGTACAGAGAAAGAACATAATGTAGAAACAAGGAGGTATGGGGCGAATGAGTCTGATGATGATGTCTTAGATGACATGTTCTACAAAAGACCACCCCCGTGTAGACGAGAACCAGAGGTAGGAACATAAGTTACCCCAATGAGAGACACCCTGTGGATTATAAAGACAGAAGTCATGACCCCTGAGTTGAAAAGCAGTAGTTCTCTTGCAGAGAGAGAGAGAGAGAGAGAGAAAGGGAAAATGAAATTGAGGATGAAAAGACCAGAGAACTAGCAAGAACCACATTTGAATTGACAGAGAAAATCAGAGAACTGACTAAAAATCTTGAAGCAGTTACGGTGCCTGTGACAATAGGCCCGGTTATGCCTGTTTTTGAGAAGCAGAGGATTGGTGAAGGTGGTTTGACAGTTCCATATGTAGGCAACAGATTGATTGTTCCTCCAGAGCTGACAGAAATGAGGTCGGGAGAAAATCACTGGAGATCAGAAGAAAATCAGTGGAGACATAGCATATGTGGAGGAGAGTTGAATGTGCAGACTAACTCGGGTTTGAATTCCAGTTGTGTGGAAGGGAACAGAATGATTGGAGGATCGATCTTAGAACCACAAAGCGTGACAGAACCAGTGGGTGCAGAAAAATCCACACGGATAACTGCTGAAGATTTGAATGATTGGCTGAAAGTTTTGAAGAGGAAAGAAAAGGAATCCCAGGCAATTGATGTAGCTAGACTACGTATGGAAATGGAGGAGCTGATTGTAGGAACAATTCCTACAGAAACGCTGAAAAATTATCAGGAGGGGGAAATACTATTTTTGTGCAAAAGCATCACATGGAGAGCAAAGAACATACATGACAGGTTGAAAGGAATAGCCAGTGAAGTGCGAATTGACATGGTCAAGGTAAAAGCTTTACAAAAGCCTTACCGAGTGGATTTTACAGATAAGGACATCGAGAATCTGAATAATGCAGGCCGAACAGGGCAGATTAAGGAGATGATTGCTTTGCTGCGAAAATGGGGAGATGTGGAGAGATGGAAAGATAGATGGTATAGAAAACGAGAAGATGCAGCAGACAGAACTTACTCAACATTCCCTATGAAAGAAAAGGAGAAAACAGTGACAGCCTATCCCATGAGGGAGATTCCAGGAGGAGGGTATGTACATGTCCCATGGACCAGACAAGATATTTTGTCATTTACGAATGATTTCCCTCGACTGAGAGAGAAGCCCGTCGAGTGGTATAGACAGGTTGAAAGATTTGTGAAGTTGTCAAAAGTGCTGTGGATCGACCTGAATAGTTTGTTTGATATAATTGTACCAGAAAACTTGTGGGCAGAATGTAAAATAGTCATAGACTGGCCCACTAAAGAATACCCAAGAGATCCCAAGACAGGAGCTCCAGACCCGGAGGTCATGAAAAAGTATGAGCAGGTTATGGCTTTCCTGAAAAATAAGGTACCCCCCAAGGAAACAGACTGGGTTAAAATAGATCGAACACATCAAGAAGTGAAAGAATCAGTCCATGCTTACTATGAAAGACTAATACTGGCTTTCAAACAGTTCAGTGGAGATGAACATCTGGGTGACAAGGATCTGAGCCATTTTGTATATAGATTTGTGTATGGCTTGCGACCTGAAATCAGTGAAATGATAAGGCAGCATACCGTAGACCGGCAGAGCAAAAAGATTGATGAGATCTTGAGACATGCAAAATACTTCAGTGATGAGAGTTAGGCAAAGCAAAGAAAACTGAAAGAAAAGGCAATGTGGGCACAGGTGAAAGTTGCAGAAAGACAGGAAGCTCAGTTGGTTGAACAAGCAAATAACCCAGGAAATAAACCCAGATTTGGCCCAGGAAAAGGTAAAGGCAATATTGAGGAAGCAAAGAAAAGGTTTCCCTGCCACAACTGTGGAAAATTAGGGCACTGGAAATCCGAGTGTAAGAATCCACCGTCTACTAACGATGATAATCCATCATTGAATTCACAGGTGCAGAGTGAGGGGTGTGGTCAGCAGCAGCAACAGCAGAAGGCTGTTAAGCAGCAGAATCAGGTGCCAAAACGCACTTGCCACAAAGCAGAGGATCCCAGAAGTACAGCCAGGATTCGAGGTTCTACAATGAAGAACAGGTAAAAAAGCCAAAACGCGCAAGCACTGTATCACAATATTGGCTAAGGAATGAGGGAAGTGATTCAGAGGGAGATTTCTGATGGTGCCGAAGAGAGGAGGAAGAGTGCGTACTTGGCGCAACTCTAGAAATAGACCAGGCAGGACCTTTTGTAGATGGAAAAATCAATGGTGGAAGTGTTACTTTTCTAGTTGACACAGGAGTTACGAGATCAACTGTCAGGTCAGCTGATATAAAGAATCTTCCTCTCTAGGATGAAGCAATCCAAGTAGTTGGTGTGTCTAACACACAGATCAAAACTCATCTTACAGAACCAGTAAGGGTTAGAATAGGGAAATTCTCAGACATGCACCGATTCGTGGTGTGTGACACCAGTCCTGTGAACTTGTTAGGCAGGGATTTGCTGTGCAAGATGAATTGCACTATTTTCTGTACCCCAGATTGAATAACCTTTGAGACACCAGATGAGGATATCCTATACAGAATGACCCTAGATAACAGGGAAAGTGAGGCTATGGGAACGTATGCTGTGTTTAATCCGGATGGATTACCCCCAGAATTAAAACAGACAGTAAAAGCAGCAGTTTGGGATTTTACTGGAGAAGATGTGGGCCTGATGAGAAATGTAGATCCAGTAACAATTACTGTAAAAGATGGAATAGTTTACCCAAACATCCCACAATACAGACTGACACCTGAGATAATTGAAGGAATAACACCTATAATTGAGAAGATGAACCAGCAGGGGGTGTTAAGGGAAATATTGAGCAGTCCATGTAATTCACCTATAATGGGACTGAAGAAACCTAATGGGAAGTTCAGAATAGTACAGGATTTGAGAAAAATTAACAAGATTGTTGTGTCATGCTGTCCCATTGTGCCAAATCCATCAGTGATTTTGTATCAGATTCCCCATGATGTCGAATGGTACACAGTAATTGATTTGTGCCATGCTTTCTTTTCAATCCCGTTGCATCATGACAGCCAGCCAATTTTTGCATTTAGATTCAGAGAGCGAATTTTGGCATGGTGCGGAATTCCACAGGGGTATACAGAGAGCCCTTCGATATTTAATCAATTGCTGAAGAAATCTCTGGAGAGTTTAACAATGCCTGAAAATTCAGTTTTGGTCCAGTACATTGATGAACTGCTTGTGGCATCAAAAACACGTGAAGCTTGTGAAGTAGACACCATTGCTTTACTGAATCACTTGGCAGATGGAGGATTAAAAGTGTCTCCAGCCAAATTGCAATTCTGCAAGAGAGAAGTCCAGTATCTGGGACATAATATTGAGAACGGCCTGAGGAAAGTGACCATTGACAGGATTAAAATCATCAGAGGGATGAGAGCCCCAATGACACAAAGAGAAGTGAGAATGTTCCTGGGAATGGTTGGTTATTGTCATCAGTGGATAAGTAACTTTTCCTTAATTGCCAAGCCACTGATTAAATTGACCAAAAGTGAAGTGAAAGACCCATTGGAATTAAACCCAGAAGAAATGGCAGCATTCAAAGAACTAAAGAACAGGCTATGTGAAGCTCCTGCCCTAGGAATGCCAGATTACGAAAAAGAATTTGAACTGTACTGTAGAGAGAGAAATGGATGTGCACTTTCAGTGTTAATCCAGAAACATGGACGTCTGAGGAGGCCAATTGCGTACTTCTCATCAACACTTGACCCAGTAGCTGTGGGTTTACCAGGTTGTCTGAAAGCAGTAGCTGCTACATGCAGAAGTCTGCAACAAAGTGAGGGAATTATAATGGGATATCCTGTACGGGTATTCGTACCTCATGATGTGGCAATCCTTTTAACAAGGAGCCGGACACAGTTCAAGTATCATAGTTGGCTGACTAAATATGAGAAAGTCATTCTTGGTGCAACAAATGTGAGCCTTGAGAGATGTGTGAATGTGAATCCAGCAACGTTGTTGCCAGATGCTGAAAGTGTGGGAGTAAGAGATGATGTTGTTCATGATTGCCTGGATGTGCTTGATTACTGTACAAAACCAAGACCAGACATAAGAGATCTGCCACTGCCTGAGAGTGATCATGTGTTGTTTGTGGATGGATCTTGTTTGAGAACGGATGAAGGAACGCTGAATGCCGCATCTGCTGTGTGTACAGTTTCAGGAGTTGTGGAAGCATCACCTTTGAAAGGAGTTAAATCCGCTCAAGTGGCAGAATTGGTGGCACTAACGACGGCTTGCAAGATTGGAAGGAATGTGAAAGTGACTGTGATGACTGACAGCCAGTATGGCTTCGGAGTTGTCCATGATTTTTGGCAAGTTATGGCAACAAAGAGGTTTCCTGACCTCAAGTGGAACTCCCATAAAGAATGCTGAAGTGGTTGGAAAATAGTTTGAGGCGATACAGCTGCCTAAAGAACTAACAGTTGTAAAATGTGCTGCTCATGGTCAAGGTGATGATTTTGTCACCCTTGGGAACAAATTTGCCAATGACATAGCACAGTATTGTGCAAGGAATAATCATTCCATTAACCGGAGTAAAGAAAGGGAAATGTCTTCTTGTTCCTTAATGTTTACTAATGTGGTGGGAACATGGGAGGAAGTGAAGCAGTTGCAGGATGAGGCAGGAGATGAGGAAATGAAAGATTGGGTGAAAGCAGGTTGTGCACCAAGGGAAAAAGACCACGTGTGGGTCTATAGGGATGGAAGACCAGTCATGCCCAATAGCATGTTTTCAACAATGGCACGGATGTATCATGGCCAGGGACACCTGGGGAGGGATGATATGATAAGGGCCTTTAAGCAGACCTGGTACAATGCACAATTCAGGCTGATAGCAGAGAGTCTCTGTCAGAGATGCCTGATATGTCAGCAATTCAATCCTGGAAAAAGAACAGTGGTGAGCCTAGGTACAATAGGCAGGGAGGGAGGACCCTTCACAAGAATGCAGATAGACTTCATCGAAATGCCCCAAGTCAATAGATTAAGGTATGTCCTGATGGTAGTCTGTTTGTTCTCCAGGTGGGTGGAGGCATTTCCAACAAGAAGAAATGATGGGATAACAGTGGCTAAGCTACTGTTAAGAGAATTCATCCCAAGGTATGGCTTCCCAGTGACCATTGAATCAGACAGAGGAGGACATTTTTATAATGAAATCATGGGTTTGATCTGTGAAGCGTTAAGTGTACAGCAGAAGCTACATTGTGCTTACCGACCAGAGGCTTCTGGTGTGGTTGAACAAATGAATGGTACCATCAAAAACAGAATTGGCAAAATGTGCCTGGCCACCGGTATGAAATGGCCTGATGTCTTGCCTCTAGTCCTGATTACAATTAGGTCTACTCCAGACAGAACAACAGGTTTGAGTCCACATGAGATCGTGCTATGAGACATGCGTTTGTGCCAGTCAACAAGCTGATGACTATAACTGATGACATGATTTTGGATTACTGTAAAGGCCTGGCTGACGCAGTTCATTCTGTGTTTCACCAGGTTGGAGAAGACGCCAACACACTTGAAAAGAAACCAGCCCATGATCTGAGCCCAGGGGACTGGGTAAGAATAAAAGTCCACAGAAGAAGGAATTGCCTGGTTCCAAGGTGGGGAAGGCCAAGACAAGTCATTCTGACCACAACGACTGCTGTGAAGTGTGCTGGAGTGAAAAATTGGATACATGCAAGTCACACTCTGAGAGTACCAAACCCAAGTGAAGGCACTGGAAAAGAATACTTTGAAGAATCAGATTCCAGTGATGATGCAGACAGTGAGGCAGTGAAAAGGAAAAAGAATCCTGAAAGGGGGGAAAGTGAGTCAAGAGAAACTTTCGTCCAACCAGAAGAAATTCTGAAAAGAACATTGCAAACTTCAGAGACGAGTCCAGATTCTGACGAAGGAAGAAAAGAAAAGAACATTCCAACAGAGGAAACACCTGAATTAAATGAGAAAATTGGACAAGTTCCACCTGAGATAATTCTTGAAGAAGAAGGGACAGAAAAAGAAAGAGAGGGACAGATTGCGGAAAAACCCCGAGGAGGTGTAGGGAACATCGACAACAAGCTAGGTGAAGGGACAAGTAGACAGCAAGAAGATTGCGTGTCGGAGACCCGAGGAGGGACAGAAGTAGGGAAATCTCAATTGGTGGAAAAAGAGACTGTTGGAGAAAAGGAAGTTGTTAAAGAAGGAAAGATTGTTGATGAACAAGAAGCAACTGAGACAGAATCTGATAAAAGCGATAATGAGATACATGAAGGACGAGTTCTGAGAAAGAGAACATGGATTGGAGAGAGAAACAATAAAGAGGGAAAACAAAAGAGAAATGCTAAAGGAGATCTTTGGCCCAACAAGATAAACGAGACTGAGATATCGACTGACACGAGTTAACTCTTCGAAAGCTGAACAGGTGAACGAAGTGTCAAGTCAAAACCAAACGAAAGAAGAGGAAAAA
Source organism: Triturus cristatus (assembly GCF_964204655.1). Classification (NCBI taxonomy): domain Eukaryota; kingdom Metazoa; phylum Chordata; class Amphibia; order Caudata; family Salamandridae; genus Triturus; species Triturus cristatus. Next base: position 988,075,367 of record NC_140579.1, on the reverse strand, counting down.
AAGATATCTGAAGGAACTAAAAGAATCAGAAAACCAAACCAGAAGTATAAGTCACCGGAATGGACGTATGTGGCACTGCCTGAACAAGGTGAAGAGGCAGACAGTCAAGGAAGTCCAGAGGAGGCATTACTGAAAGTGGTTGAAGAAGAAGAAGCAGTTGGAATCCTGAGAGTTATCTTGTCCGACATTGGAGAAGAGACAGATGTTCAGGACCTAATACAGTTTGATGATGATGAGGAAAGAGTGAAAAGTGATCAAAATCCAAATTGAGTAAATCCAAAGAAGTCACTTGAAGAAGAAAGTGAAGAAGTAACATTAAGAACTAATAGATTGTAATAATCTGGTGGGTACTTGCTGCCCTAAAAAGTTCGGTAGTGGAGTAGAAGAGGCTAAGTCAAAAGACACGGTCAAATTAACAAGATGGCTAACACTGAGAATAATAAAGGTAGATGTACCTTCATGAAAAGATGGTGCAAGATGTTCTGCTGCTGTACAGGATTATTAATGCTACTGTGGAGCGTGCTTGCTCTACTGATTTCTTTTAGAGTAACTATAGACACTTTAGGAGGACATACTGAGAACATGACTAACATAGGGAAGAGTTCACAGAAGATAGTTCGAACTAGAACTAGCAATGTATATGTAAATAAAGATAGGTCTATTGATGATTTTTCTAGCAATGTGTTTTCAAAATTATTGTACGAATATGTGAGGACAATGGATGTAAGGGATTGCTACGTCTGTATGCAATTACCTGCCTCTGTTTCAGAAGGGGTGACTTATCATCACCTTCCGGCTACGTATGGAATTTCATATAGTGTATTGATTAGTATATTTTATCAAATAGGGAAACTAGATTATAACATGTCAAATGTAGATAATATTCTTGGGCAACTGCCTATGAATAAAGAACTGAATCCTGCTAAAGAAGCTAACACTTTAGGTGAGATTTTTATAGAAACTAGAGAATTAACATTAGAATATGTTTTCAGAAACAATTTAACTTGCAATTTGAAGGAAGAAGAGAAAACTTTCCTAGACATGGTTGAGAGGAGAAGGTTGAACATGCATAAGAAAGCAGAAGGACATAAGATGAGTGAAACAGTGTGGGATATTGAGAAAGAAAAAGAGTTGAAAAATGGAGCCAGTCCAACTATGGCTATAGATGCACCACAGAAAGGCAAACTATGCATTACCAGGAAGAAATCCCAGTATGATTATTATTTCATAGGGACTAGTGAGTGCCATGATACATACTTTATTGCAACCGGATGGGGATTTAGAGGTGGAGAAGATCCAGTCTTTCCGGGAGTATATTATATTTGTGGGAACAAGGCTTATTACAGGTTACCTGACCATTGGTATGGCACATGTTATGTTGGCCTGGTCTTTCCAAAGATTTTTCACATGGATAGAGTAGAAAATGCTGAACCAACTAATCCATTAACACGCTATAGAAGAGAAACATGGACAGAAATTGTAGGAGATATTTTTGGAGCTTTAATACCAGCAGTGGGAATTTCATTGAATGCATATGGCATTCGGAAGCTGTCAACAGTGGTAGATCGCTTGTCAACAAGCACCGCTGGAGGCTTTCTTTTGGTAAATACTGAAATGGTTGCCTTACGCGCTATGGCGATGCAAACTCGACTTGCCCTTGATATTCTATTGGCAAAAGAGGGTGGAGTCTGTGGAATGCTGAAAGTTCAACATTGTTGCACTTACATTCCTGACGAAAGCAAAGATCTAAAGGTCTATATCAAAAATATTACTGATTTGCATGAAGAATTAGTACCACTGGAAGCTGAAAGTATCTGGACTAAAATGGCTAATAAGATGATTGCTATTAAGAATTTTATAGCTAAAATAGGTAGTACCATATTTGGTAAGGTATTATTTCCATTAACGTGTGTAATTGTTGCATTATTAATTCTTAGATTAGGGTGTATGTGTTGTAGATACAGAAGAAATAAAAAGAAAATAACACGAGAAAATGTTAAAAAGAGACAAAAGAAACCAGAAAGAGATCTACAAGAAATAGAATTAGAAGGATTCAGAGAAAGTATGTATATAGAAACAAAAAGAGAAGATGACAAAGAAACAAGAGTTAAAAAATGAACAAGAAGACATTTTGAATTTCTTCAAAAAGGGGAAATTAAATTGATTTTAGGGTTTTGATTTTTGTGGTGATAAGATATCACCAAAGGGGGGATTGCTGGAGCAGGGTTTTTACTTTAAAACCAAATACCTGTTTCATTTTCGTATGTCATTATTAAAAGTACTACTGATTAATTAGTAATTACTAAAGATTTGTCGAGTCTTGACTAACCAACCTTATTAACAGAAGAATTACACGTGGGAATGCAATTGCATGGCTAAAATAATATGTGAACTAAGTTGGTGAGCGAATTGACAGTAATAGATGTAGCTTATGTGATGTTATTGCGTTTTGCGCTTTTAATTAATATGCATTAATGGCTTTTGATGTCGCAAATGGCTAGATAAATACATACACATAAGGGTATTAGCAGGGGAATAACACTGTATAATCATTTCTATGTAGTAATTATGATTTTGTGTTTCCTGCTATAAAATGGCCACCAACCGCAGCCTGCATTCGAGTAGATGGAAAATATGAAAAGAGGCTTTGCGCTGACTGCGACCCTGTCCTCTGGTTGAACTGAAAAGCCATGAACATGACGACAAATCTGGGAGTGTTGCCAGATGCCCCTGAACGTGAAGATTTGTTGCAATTGTTAAATCCGACCTGATGAACTTATAATGGTCCCATGGATGAGATACATTTTATCCTAAAGAGACATCCGTAGAAGTAACGAATTAAACATGGACTTCTAATTTCTATTCAGAATTTGAAACTATCAATACATGGGAAAATCTAATGGTGTAACTTAATGTACCAAGACGACATAACTTCCGCCAATCGACTGTTTTGAAAGTTATATTTGCAACATTTGGAATGTAAATTTTGCTATAAATATCAGTAGACTAGAGAGGTCTAGCGCCACTTCTTCCCGAACCAATGATCAGAGGTCCCGATGCTGACGGAGAGGACGGTGACTCTACATGACGGCTAGAAAACTTTAACTATTTGCTGAGGACCGGTTCTGACTTAGAAAACGACTTTTAGCCAGAATAGGTAAATATGGAAATAATGATCTTGCATTTAATTGGCTTTTCTCACAATTATTAGATAAACAATATTCTGTTTGAATTACTGTGTCGGGTGGTTATTTTATTGTCATGTTTATTGAATATTTAGAGTGTTAGATGTATCACCAAATCTATAGCAACTAGTTGATCTTATTGACCTCAGGGTACATGCAGATTGGTTCGGTATTATAAAGAAAAGTGTTTCCCCTTATACATGGCACGGATAGAGTGGTAGGATGAATGTTGGTGTTATGGGCCCCACCAGCATGTGATGTGTGTGTGCGCGTGTGACTGCGAGATCACTCCGTCCGTGGAAGTAGAGGGGATTCGGAAGCTCCGATCTGCACCACTTCCACGGACAGAATGATTTCTCAGTCACACGCACATACACACATCACACGCTGGTGGGGCCCATAACATCAACATTCATCCTACCACTCTATCCGTGCCATGACATTCATTCTCTCGAACTATCCGTGCCTACAAAGGGATATCAAATTCTAACCACAGCTGTTCGCTTTGATAGAGGAAACCACTTCTACTGAATCACCCTAACAATTCCTCCATCAAGAGGTCGATAAAATCATTTAGTTGTTAATTAGTTTAATGACATTTTAACTCTCAAACCAATCAATAAACATTTCAATGAAATAATCACCCGACACAGTAATTCAAATAATGATTTTCTTTATCTAATTTAAATGCAGGTTAAATCCTAATAATGCAAAATTATCTTTTGTCATATTTACCTATTCTGGCTAAATGTCGTTCTCTAAGTCAGAACTGGTCCTCAGTAAATTCATCAGAGTTATAAACTCTCCGTCCTCTTCCGTCAGCATAAAGATCTCTGATCATCGGGGGGCACTAGAGGGCGCACAGCGGAATGGCTGCCTCCTGAGACAGCTCCGCCGGACGGGGGAAACAAATGGCGCAACAGGCGTGATCCGAGAGGCGCCGCTGCTCGAAATCGACGCCTCAGTGATCGGATATCGGCCTCCACCCATGGCAAGTGCGGAGACCGCCCGAGCGGACCGGTAGCCCCGGCAATGCGATGTTTAGCACTCCGCCGCGGGCACATCCAACGGCTGGCAAGATGGCGGTGCCCAGGAGGACGGAGGCGCGATGGTGTCGTGAGCCGCTGTGACCTCAAAAGCGGGCTGCCACCGGGGACTGAGACAACTGCACTGGCTGCTGCCTCCACAGGTTGGACTCGCGCTGGGGACCTGGGGGCTCTGTGGCAGTGTGCGACCCGGAGGGTGATGTGGCATGTGGTGGGGACGACGATGGAGCCCGAAGATGGTGCGAAATCGGCTCGGGAAGCCGCTGCGCGCTGCCCGCCCGCCTGAGATGGGTGTGAGTGCTGACCCTGTGACCGCGGTGACCTTGCACAATTAGATGACACTGGCTTCGCACTGAGGCGCTGACGAGGCAACTGTGGACTAGCGCGACTGCTGGGGGTGCTGTCCTGGGCCTGCCGGCTCGATCGACCAACACTGCACGGGAGTACCTGGCGGGTTCCACGCTGGCCTGGCGCGAGTGAGGTGACGGCCGCCCCTGCCTGCACATAGCGGCTTGCCCCTGGCCCTCTCACTGCGCCGCAGGCGAGGCATGGAGGTCGACTGAGCTCCCGGGCATTACGGATCACGCTGCACACGTGCGCCCGGCCCCCATTGCTTACCGACCAGGCGAGGGAGGCACCGCATGGTCTGGCTGCCATCGAGATTGGGCAGGATCGGAGAGGTGTGGGCAGTGTGAGGTGCGGAGGTGGAGACGCGATCGCCCGGAGAGCTGAGAGGGGCTCTGAGACTGGTGCCCTGCTGAACTGGAGCTCCTCACATCTGCGGGAGTGCCGCCGTCACCTGGTGACTCTGCAAACCGGGTCCCCGGGTGACTGACGGAGCAAGGCCGCGAGATGGGGAAACCGGAAAAGACGCAAACCAAACTCCCATTTGAAACCAAGCGTCAGGCCAAGGGCGCTACGGCGATGTCGGACACTGCCGTGGATGCTGGAGAGACGACACCCCCAGGCATGGAAGGAGTTCTGAGGGCCATCCAGCAAAGCCTGCAGGACATCCATGGCAAACTGGACACCATCACGCTGCGTGTGGACAACATGGCGGCCAAGCTGGATGGGCACGGTGAGCGGCTGACGGAGGCGGAGACCCGCATTGGGGCGGTGGAAGATGTCTCGCGAACCACGGCCAAAAAGTGTGCAGAGACCGAGAGACAGCTGGAGGCGCTAAAAAACAAGACGGAGGACTTGGAGGCGCGATCGCGGCGCAATAACGTGAGAATCACGGGGGTTCCGGAGTCCACCAACACTGGCCGGATGGAAACGTATGTCGAGGATCTGATTCGCAGCGTTCTTGGCACGGAGCACCTCTCCTCGATGTTCCTGATCGAAAGAGCGCATCGGTCACTGGCCCAGAGGCCGAAACCTGGGGCGCCCCCGCGTCCCATAGTCGCCAGGGTCCTAAACTATAGGGACCGCGATGCCATCCTCAGACTAGCGCGGGAAAAAAAGCAGATCACACACCAGGGCAATACTCTGGAATTCTATCCGGACTTCACAGTCGCTGTCCAGCAGGCACGGAAGGAGTTCAATCCGGTTAAAAAGAAACTGCGCGACCTTGGTGTTGACTACGCCATGCTCTATCCAGCTAGGCTTCGTATAACGCATGGGGGCCGTGCAACGCTGTGTCACACACCTCAGGCGGCACAAGATCTCGTCAAAAAAATCGGAGCCAAGCGCAAAGAGAGGCAGAGAACTGATCAGGCTGCGGACACCGACTAGTAGATTGCAAAAGAGAGCTGCCCGGAGGGTGGCGGCGGCGCTGCCCATCATGAGACGCTTCTGCGGCCCCCATGGGGAGGCCAATGTGGGTCGGCACGGACGGCGGTGGCCCCTGTGGACTGTCGGAGACTGCACGTGCGAGTGCCACGAACAGGACTGCCCAGGCCCACGCCCTGCTGATAACTGGTAACTCTAATGATACTCCAGCCCTGGTGGGACTAAGGTAGCTGTTGACTACGGGCTACCGAGGAGGTAATGCTATAACAAGCTGGGGCCCACCTAGTGGTAAACAATGACGCTCTGTGTTGTGGTAATGTGCAGCCCATGGGAATGGGAGATAACAGGATCGATGGGTAGCTGGAGAAATGGGCTCTGGTGGCTGGGGCTGGGACCCTGGTACAAGTGACAGAACTGGGAGGGATAGATACTAGTTGGCTGGGGGTTGGTTATTGTTCATCGAACAGCGGGAAAGTGATGCTGCGGGGTGGTTGGCATGGATAGATAATGTGATCACTGTGGGCCATGGTGTGGGACGTGAGGATGCCTGCACAGACATGGGGCCTTTCGGGCTCCACATCATAATCTGTCCCCGTCCACATCCATTGAGTTGGATGGAGAAGTGTGCTCTAGGCGGTCCCCCGAAGCGGGTGATCCCCGAACTCAGTTCATTCAATGTTTGTTTTCAACTGTGGGGTGTGTCTTTGGCATGGTTGGGGTGCTGAAGTGGGTGGGGGGAGGTGGGATGGGGTTGGGAAGTTGATATGTTGGTCACTGTGCATGAGACGCATCGCTGAAATCCAAGTACTATTGGGGAGGAACACCGGGGCCTTCCATGCCTAGATAGTCACTGGGGCGCGCTCACTAACTGCAGGGTTGAATGGTGCAATAACATCAGTGCTGGGACATGGCTGAGAAAAGGTTAGGAGCTGGGTGCATCCGACTGCTCACGTGGAATGTGCGGGGGCTCGGTAACCCCAAGAAAATTAGGCAAACACTGGCATACCTAGACAGGCTGCGCATCGACATTGCACTCATACAGGAGACTCACTGTGCACTGACACACCAAGCTAGTGTGGGACGGAGGTGGGCTGAGTCAGTGCATCACTCCTCGTACTCATCATATGCACGGGGGGTACTGGTACTGGTTAGAAAGGGACTAAAATATGCGATAGACACGGTTGAGGCGGATGACATGGGGCGCTTTGTCATTCTAACAGGTCTCCTGCGGGGACAAAGACTGGCTGTTGTGAATGTATATGGGCCTAATGTGGATGACCCGCAGTTCTACCACTCACTGTGGGGTAAGCTGCGAGATCTGCAAACCCCCCACGTGATCTGGGGAGGAGACTTTAATCTAGCGCTCTGTGATGACGTAGACAGGTCTGGAGCGACAACGGAACCTCACAGACGCGCACTGCATGTCCTACAGGACATAATAGTGGACAGGGGACTTACTGACATTTGGAGAAGTAGATACCCCGAGGGAAGAGAAGCCACACATGTAGCTGCGGCGCACGGTAGCTGGTCCCGCATAGATTACTGGCTGGTGACTGGGGATATTGCCTTATGGACACGGGAGGTTCGACATCTGCCTAGAACGCTATCGGATCACAGCCCGGTGCTCCTTTCCCTGGAACTCCCGAATTATACGCCACCTCCCTTCAGTTGGAGATTTAACGCTAAAGCACTACTAGATCCCATGTACGTCGATACCATCAGGCAGGCGGTGCAGGATTATTTTGCTAACAATGCGCCTACTACAGACGACCCGGGCGTACTCTGGGAGGCATTCAAGGCCACAATACGCGGCGTCTGTATAAGCCCTAACGCTGGTATCCTTAAAGACATACCGCAACAGCTTCAGACAAGGGAGGAAAAACTACGAAATTTAGAACGGGACTATGAGAACACACAAAATGTTCAAATACTAGGAGATATTAGAAAAACACTTTCTGAATTCCAGAGCTTCGCGGAAGACGAAATTAAGTATACAGCGAAAAGACAGGCAGCGAGGGCCTATGGGGAGGGTGGCAGACCGGGCAGGCACCTGGCGGCTAACATATGTGAAGGACGTGCCCCGCAGAGCATTCAGATGATTCGAGGTCAGCAGGGAGAGAGGAAGTATGGAGAACAGGAAATACTGGGCGAGTTCGTGGCCACATATGGAGCGATGTACGCCTCCAGGCCAACGGCCACTTCGGCGGAAATAGTGGAGTATTTGGATGATGTGGCGATAGCGTGGCTGTCAGACACGCACCGGGAATAGCTATCTCTGCCCATCACGGTAGAAGAGGTCATGGAGGTGATTAGGTCGCTGCCGAATGGTAAGGCTCCAGGCCCAGATGGGTTCACATGTGAATTTTATAAGGCCTTTGTGGACCAGCTGGCCCCTCGTCTGGTGGAGATGTATGGCAATGCCCACGAGAAGCAGCGCCTGCCGCCAACCCTCCGGGAAGCATTACTATTGGCGCTGCTTAAACCGCAAAAAGATCCGGAGCTCTGTGACTTGTACAGACCCCTATCCCTTATAAATGTGGACAATAAGATCCTGGCCAAACTGCTTGCTGCCCGACTGAACCCTTTAATACCCAACCTGATCCTGCCCGATCAATCTGGGTTCATACCGTCGCGCTCCACTGCGCACAATACCCGAACACTGTTCGCGCTCTCGCACTATCTAACACCCGAGACAAAGGCGGCGGCGGTCTTCTTGGACGCGGCCAAGGCCTTTGATTCATTGGAGTGGACCTACCTGAATGCGGTGCTGCGAAGGATGGGCTTTCCGCCCATGTTCCTCCAATGGATACAATTATTATATGACGCGCCAGTGGCACGGGTTCGGGTGAATAACTATATCTCAGACTCCATCGACGTTCGGAGGGGGACAAGGCAGGGGTGCCCCCTGTCCCCTCTCCTGTTCGCGCTGGCATTGGAGCACCTAGCGTGCAAAATCCGGCAGGGGCATCATTACTCGGCTCTGCAGTTTCCGCAACGGCCGCTGCACATATCGTTGTATGCCGCCGATATGTTGCTATATGTGAGGGACCCAAGGGACAACTTGAATCAGCTATTGAGGGAATATATTAAATTTGCGCGCCACTCCGGTGTCACTATAAATTGGGCCAAGTCCATGATCATTCCCTTGACGGACAGCACGCAGCCGCACCCCATGGACTTCCCTCTGGAGTGGAAGACTGACCCGATAAAATATTTGGGTGTGTGGTATCACAGAGATCCGGAAATTGTGATCCGGACTAACTATGGGAGGGCAATCGATGCCTTGGAAGAGAAAGTGGGGAGATGGATCCACTTACCACTGTCTCTGGCGGATCGCATTGCCATTGTCAAAATGGTAGTGCTGCCTAAGCTACTCTACCTTTTCAATAACATCCCCATCCACCCTCCAGCAGAGGTCTTTCGACGTATTACCTCGATGGTCCTCCGGCTCATCTGGGCGGGAAAGATGGCTAGGGTTGAGAAGCCGACACTTACACTGCCGTACAGCCGAGGTGGGTTCGGAGTTCCCGATTTTTTACTTTACTACCTCTGTGCGCAAGCGCAATATGCGCATTTGTGGTACCACAAAGTCCCATTTCTCACCCATACTGCAATCGAAGAAGGGGACGCCCTGCCAATCCCGCTAGAAGCGGTTATAACTCATCGCAGGCCTCCATTACACAAGAAAGACATTAACACAATAGATGCCACGAACAAAGCATGGCATATTATGGGCAGGAAAGCTAATAAACTACGGCTGTATGCCCCGGCGCTCCAGCTCCAATGGCATCCGGAAATTTCAGTCACGCAGGAGGAAGTGGGGTTGGAATTGCTGCGCCAGGTGGGCATCGACATGCTGGGGGATCTGTACGAAGATGGGACTTTTAAAACGCTAGATCAATTGACATTCATTAGTAATATGACTGTACTGTTCCGATTCAACTATCACAGGCTGCAAAAAGCTGTGAAACAGCTGTACCCAACGTATCCGGCGGAACCTCCGGAATTGACCGCTCTGCAGTGGCTAATCACCACACCCACGGCCAAGCACCTGGTATCTACACTGTATACGAAAATCCAAGCTGACATAGCGGCAAATACGAATGCCTCCCTGGAGAAGTGGAATAGCTGCTTAGACACTCCACTAACAGAGGATGAATGGGCTACTGCCTGTACATTAACTGGCATGTTAACACCCAATGGCAATCTCCGCATCCTACATTTCAAGTACCTACACCAGACGTATTACACGCCTGCCAGGCTACACAGATATGGGTTGCGGGAGGATTCTAGATGTGGGCGCTGTGGTGCAGAGGGGGCGGACTTCATTCATCTGGCGTGGTCGTGCGGGGCAATTGGGGAATACTGGGTACAAGTGACGCAGCTGCTGGGGGCTATGGTGGGCGGTGAGGTGTGCTGTGAGGCCAAAACCTGTTTGCTGGGACTGCTGCCCAGGTTTAGGGCCTTAAAGCGTAGATTCTGTGTGATAGCGTTGCTAATGGCCAAAAGGAGGGTCTCGCTCTGCTGGAATGGCAGGCAGATCCCGAAACCTAAAGAATGGCTTGCGGACTTAACGTACTGTAGAGACACCCTAAGGACCTATGAAGAAGAACTTCCTACCAGATCGAAGCCAAGAGACCATTGGACGTACTTAACCCAATATTTGCAATTGCATCAAGGGAAATAACCGCTGTTATTACATGCGATAAGGGACGATGGGCGTGAGGGGCCTCTGATCAGGAATGGAACAGCAAGAATTGGATGACGGATGCTGTTGTACTGTGACTGAAATGTTATGGTTGTATTTGTTTGTACACAATTAAAATGCTAATAAAAAATAAAAAAATAAAGATCTCTGATCATCGATTCTCCGTCAATAGCTTCGGCACAAAGTGACGTCTAGCGAAGAGCAGCCCCTTCCCTCTCTAGTCTACTAATATTTATACTAAAATTTACATATTAAAGTTACATTTTCTCATTTCCCAAGCCAACGATTGGCTGAATTCAAATACATCTCAACACATTAAGAAACATTTTCAAATTTTCCCATGTGGAAGAAGTTTCACAGTAAATGTATGGGAAGGTCTAAATCATAGTCCCAAATGTATCAGTTCGTTGGTAACAGGTTGAGTTCGACAGTTCATTTTTCCCAATGGCAACATTTGCTCCACGTTCAGGGACATTGGCACCTCGCCCAGGGTAGTCTTCATGGGCATGGTCTGACAGGTCACACAAGGGACACGAACGAAGTCAGTGCAGGCGCCTTTCTCCATTGTTCAAATGATGAAGTAATGTACTTTAGTTAGGATTCAGTCGGCGGCCATCTTTTGGTAGGCCAGAATAGTCAACTTTAAGCAAAGAAACACAAAATCGTAATTAATACATATAAATGATTTAAACAGTGTTATTCCCTTGCTAATACCCTTATGTGTATGCATTTATCTAGCCATATGCAACATTCAAAGCCGTTAATGCTGGTTTATTTAAGCGCAAATCACAATAACAATACTCAAGCAACATTTATCGTTTTAATATGCATACAAACTTAGTTCACTTATTATTTTAGCCATGCAACTGCATTCCCACGTGTATTCTTTTGGTTAATAAGGTTGGTTTAGTACCTTCACATCAAGCTATTAATTATTATAATTCATTATTAATCATTTTAATATGAACTTATATATGGATTGGGTATATAAAAAGGAAACTTTTTACCCGCTCCATCAATCCCCCCTTTGGTGATTTTATCACCACAAAACAAAACCCACAAAATCTATTTATTTTCCCCTTTTATGGAAATTCAAAATGTTTTCTCGCTCAAATAAAATTCTGTTTCCTTTTCATCCTCTCTTTTGGTTTTGTCATACATACTCTCCTTCCATTCTTCCAATTCTATTTCATTAAAATCTCTTTCTTGTTTCTTTTCCTTCTTTTTGATAATTTCTCGTCTAATTTTCTTTTTATTTCTTCTCTATCTACAACACATACATCCTAATCTAAGTATTAATAATATGAAAATCACACACGTTAATGGAAATAATATTTTCCCTAATATAGTACTACCTAATTTACCTAAGAAAGCTTTAATAGCAACCATCTTATTACTAATTCTAGTCCAGATACTTTCAACCTTCAGTGGTTTTACTTCACCATGCAATTCTGTAATATTCTTAATATATACTTTTAGATCTTTGCTTTCATCAGGAATGTAAGTGCAACAATGTTGAACTTTCAGCATTCCACAGAGTCCGCCCTTTTTTGCCAATAAGATATCAAGGGCAAGTCGATTTTGCATAATCATAGCACGCATAGCAACCATTTCAGTGTTTACCAAAATAAATCCTCCAGCGGTGCTTGTTGACAAGCGATCCACTATGGTTGACAATTTCCGAATATTATTTGCATTCAAAGATATTCCCACTGCTGGTATCAAGGCTCCAAAAATATCACCTACAATTTCTAGCCAAGTTTCTCTTCTGCTACGCATTAGTAGGTTATGTGGTCCACTATTTTCAACTCTATCCATATGAAAGATTTTTGGAAAGACCAGGCCAACATAACATGTGCCATATCAATGGTCGGGCAACCTGTAATAAGCCTTGTTCCCACAAATATAGTACAGTCCAGGGAAAACTGGATCTTCTCCGCTTCTAAATACCCATCCAGATGCAATAAAATATGTATCATGACACTCACTTGTCCCTATATAATAATCATCATATTGGGATCTTTCCCTCATAATGCATAATTTGCCTTTCGGTGGTGAATCTATAGCTATTGTTGGTCTAGCATCACCCTTTGTCTCCTTTTTCCCATCTATTTCCCAAATGTTTTCCCCTTCTTTATGTCCTTCTGCATTTTTGTGTATTTTCAATCTCCTCTCTTCGACCATATCTAGAAAGGTTTTCTCTTCTGTCTTTAAACTACAAGTTAAATTGTTCTTAAAAATATATTCTAAAGTTAGTTCTTTGGTCTCTATAAAAATCTCACCTAGTACATTAGCAGTTTTAGCTGGATTCAATTCATTATTCATAGGCAATTGTCCAAGAATATTATCTATATTAGACAAATTATATTCTAATTTCCCTACTTGATAAAATATACTAGTTAAAACGCTACATGTTATTCCATAAGTTGCTGGGAGGTGATGATAAGTCACTCCTTCTGAAACAGAGGCAGGTAACTGCATGCATACATAGCAATCCCTTACGTCCATTGTTCTTACATATTCATACAATAATTTTGAAAAACCATTGCTAGAAAAATCAGTTATTGACCTATCCTTGTGCATGTGCTCAGTGCTTGTTTTAAATGGAACTACCTTTTGTGAACTTTTCACTATGGTAGTCATATTCTCTGTATGTCCCTCTAGTGTATCTAAAGTTACTTTGAAAGAGATCAAAAGAGCGAGTACGCTCCAAAGAAGCATTAATAGTTCTGTACAACAACAACATGTCTTGCACCATCTTCTCATAAAGGTACATCTACTCTTGTTATCATCCATGTTAGCCATCTTGTTAAAATTGACCGTGTCTTTTGACTTAGCCTCTTCTACTCCGCTTCTCGTAGTTTCCTGCAAGAGCTAGGCCCTTATCAGGTGATCCAAATACTTCAATTTCTTATTTAATCCTTTATATTTTCTACAAGGACCTGCTTGAAATCCCTCAGCTTGGCCTCTCGTCGTTTTTCACTTCCTTCTTGTCATCCACATACAGTATTTCCTGATCTTCCGCTTCTTCTCCGATATCGGATAGGATAACTCTCAGGATTTCCGCTGTTTCTTCTTCCTTTAATACTCTCAGTAAAGCCTCCTCTGGATTTCCTTGACTATCTACCTATTCTCCTTGTTCAGGCAGTGCCACGTACGTCCATTCAGGTGACTTATACTTCTGGTTTGGTTTTCTCGATCGTTTGTTTGCTTCAGACACTACTGTCTCTCCCTCCTTTTCTTTGTGCTGACTGGTTACTTCATTCACTTGTTCAGCTTCTGAGGGTTTGACTCGTGTCAATCGATATCTCAATCTCTTTATTTTGTTTGGCCAAAGATCTCCTTTAGCATTCCTTCTTGTTTTGCCGTCTTTACTGTTTCTTTCCTCAATCCAAGTTCTCTTTCTTAGAACTCGACCCTCTGGTATTTCAGTTTCACTGTCTTCGGATTCTGTCTCGTTTGGTTTTTCTTTTTCAACAGTCTCCTTTTCCACCTCTTGTGTTGGCCCTACTTCTGTCCCTCCTCGGGTCTCCGGCACGCAATCTTCCTGCTGACTACTTGTCCCTTCACCTAGCTGTGTGTTGCAATTCCCTACACCTCCTCGGGGGTCTTCCGCAATCTGTCCCTCTCTCTCTGTGACTGTCCCTTCTTCTCCTTCCAGAATTTTCTCAGGTGGAACTTCTCCTACTCTCTCCTCTGGTGTAAATGTTACTTCTGACGGGACATTCTTTTCTTTCCTCTTCTTTTTTCTGTGCTCCCCACTGGCGTTTTGAACCATCTGAAATCTGTAATCTCTTTCTCAGAATTTCTTCTCTGGGAGTTGGAACTAATCTTGGCTCCATTTCCCCCCTTTCAGGATTTTCTTTTGAATTTGCATTCTCATTGCTGGAATCATCACTTGATTCTGATTCATCGAAATATTCTTTTCCAATGCTATCTGCTGGATTTGGAACTCTCAAAGTCTGACTCGCATGTATCTAATTTTTCAATCCAGCACACTTCACAGCTGTTGTTGTAGTCAATATCACTTGCCTTGTCCTTCCTCACCTAGCAATTCCTTCTTCTGTGGACTTTTATTCTCACCCAGTCACCTGGGCTTAGATAATGGGCTGGTTTTCTCTCAAGGGTGGTGGCGTCCGCTCCAACCTGGTGAAACACAGAATGGACTGCGTCAGCCAGGCCTTTACAGTAATCCAAAATCATGTCATCAGTTATTGTCATCAACTTGTTGACTGGAACAAATACGTGTCTCATGGCTCGTCCCATGATAATTTCGTGGGGACTCAAACCTGTAGTTCTGTCTGGAGTAGATCTAATTGTCATCAAGACTAGAGGCAAGACATCAGGCCGTTTCATTCCTGTGGCTAAACACATTTTCCCTATTCTGTTTTTGATTGTACCATTTATTTGCTCAACCACACCAGAAGCCTCTGGTCGATAGGCACAATGTAGTTTTTGCTGTACACCCAATGCTTCACAAATCAATTTCATGATCTCATTGTAAAAATGTCCTCCTCTGTCTGATTCTATGGTTATTGGGAACCCGTATCTTGGGATGAATTCCCTCAACAATAGCTTGGCCACTGTGATTCCATCATTTCTTCTTGTTGGGTATGCCTCCACCCACCTTGAGAATAGACAAACTACCACCAGAACATACCTCAGCTTGTTATAAGGGGGCATTTCAATGAAATCTATTTGCATTCTGGTGAAGGGTCCTCCCTCTCGGCCTATTGTCCCTAGGCTCACCACTGTTTTCCTTCCAGGATTGTATTGCTGACATATCAGGCATCTTTGACAGAGACTCTCGGCTATAAACCTAAATTTGGCATTGTACCAGGTCTGCTTAAAAGCCCTTATCATGGCATCCCTTCCCAGATGTCCTTGGCCATGATACATCCGTGCCATGGTTGACATCATGCTATCAGGCATTACTGGTCTTCCATCCCGATAGACCCACACATGATCTTTCTCCCTGGGTGCACAACCTGCTTTTACCCACTGCTTCATTTCTTCATCTCCTGCTTCATCCTGCAACTGCCTTACTTCTTCCCATGTGTCCACAACGTTAGTAAACATCATGGAGCAAGAAAACATTTCCTTTTCCTTGGCCCTATTGATCGAATATAGATTTTGGGCACAGTACTGAGCCATGTCATTTGCATAGCGATTCCCAGTAGTGATATAATCACTACCCTGACTATGTGCAGCACATTTTACCACTGACAGTTCCTTTGGCTACTGTATTGCCTCCAGCAATTTTCCCACCACTTCTGCATTCTTTATAGGAGTTCCACTTGAGGTCAGGAAACCTCTCTGTAGCCAAAGTTGGCCGAAATCGTGGACAACTCCAAAGCCGTACTGGCTGTCTGTTATCACAGTCACTCTCACATTCTTCCCAATTTTGCATGCTCTAGTTAATGCCACTAGTTCTGCTACTTGGGCGGATTTAACTCCTTTCAAGTGTGATGCTTCTATGACTGCAGCAACTGTGCATATAGCATAGGCCGCACTCAACAATCCTTCATCTGTTCTCAAACACGATCCATCCACAAACAACACATAATCACTTTCTGGCAAGGGTAAATCTTTTATGTCTGGTCGAGGTTTCGTGCAAAAGTCAAGCACATCCAAACAATCATGATCAACATCATCTCTTACCTCCACTCTCTCAGCATCAGGCAAAAGTGTAGCTGGATTCACATTCACACATCTTTCCAGACTCACATTGGTTGCACCTAGAATGACCTTCTCATACTTAGTCAGCCGACTATGTGACATGAACTGTGTTCGACTCCTTGTTAAAAGGATCGCCACATTGTGAGGTACAAACACTCTTACTGGACACCCCATCACAATTCCCTCACTCTGCTCTAGGCTTCGGCATGTAGCAGCTACTGCTTTCAGACATCCTGGCAGACCTACCGCCACTGGATCTAACATTGACGAAAAATATGCCACTGGTCTCCTTTGCCTTACATGTTTCTGTATTAACACTGAGAGTGCACATCCGTTTCTCTCACTGCAGTATAACTCAAATTCTTTCTCATAGTCTGGCATTCCCAGAGATGGGGCTTCACAAATACTGTTCTTTAGCTGTCTGAATGCTGCCAATTCTTCTTTGTTCAGTTCAAGGGGGTCTTTAACCTCACTTTTCGTCAATTTCACCAATGGTTTGGCAACAGGGAGAAGTTACTTATCCACTGACGACAGTAACCAAGCATTCCTAGAAACATTCTCACCTCTCTTTGGGTCATTGGAGCTCTCATTCCTCTAATGATTCTGATCCTGTCTATGGTTACTTTCCTCAGCCCTTTTTCAATGGTATGACCCAAATATTGTACTTCTTTCTTACAGTATTGCAATTTTGTCGGAGATACCTTTAGTCCTCCATCTGCCAAATGATTCAGCAAAGCTATTGTGTCCGTTTCACAGGCTTCGTGTGTCTTTGACGCCACCAATAGGTCGTCAATATATTGAACCAAAACTGAATTTTCAGGCATGGTAAGACTTTCCAGAGATTTCTTTAGCAACTGATTGAAAATTGAGGGGCTCTCTGTGTACCCCTGTGGGATTCGGCACCATGCCAAAATACGCTCTCCAAACCGAAATGCAAAAATCGGCTGGCTGTCATGATGCAACGGAATGGAAAAGAAAGCATGACATAAATCAATTACTGTGTACCATTCTGCATCATGGGGAATCTGATACAAAATCACTGATGGATTTGGAACAATGGGACAACATGACACAACGATTTTGTTAATTTTTCTCAAATCTTACACAATCCTGAACTTCTCATTAGGCTTTTTCAGTCCCATTATAGGCGAGTTACATGGACTGCTCATTATTTCCCTCAACACTCCTTGTTGAATCATTTTCTCAATTAAAGGTGTTACCCCTTCAATTATTTCCGGTGTCAGTCTATATTGGGGAATGTTTGGATAAACTACTCCTTCTTTTAGTGTAATCTTTACTGGATCTATATTTCTCATAAGGCCTACATCTTCTCCAGTAAAATCCCAGACTCCTGCCTTCACTGACTGCTTCAATTCTTTGGGTAACTCATCTGGGTTAAATACTGCATAAGTTCCTGAAATTCCATTTTCTTGGTTAGCTATTGTCATCTTATACAGTACATCCTCATCTGGTGTCTCGAATGCTATTTCATCTGGAGTACAGAATATGGTGCAATTCATTTTGCACAAAAGGTCCCTTCCTAACAAATTCACAGGACTAGTATCACACACCACAAACCGGTGCATGTCTGTGAATTTCCCTATTTTAACCTTTACCGGTTCGGTAAGGTAGGTCCTAATCTGGGTGTTTGACACACCAACTACTTGGATTGTTTCATCCGAAAGAGGAAGATTTTTCACATCTGCTGATCTGAAAGTAGATCGCGTAGCTCCAGTGTCTACTAGAAAAGTAATGTTTTCATCATTAACTTTCCCATCCACAAATGGTCCTGTCTGATCTATTTCTAGAGTTGCGCCAAGTACGCACCCTTCTTCCTCTTTTCGGCACGTCAACAAATCTCCTCTGACTCACTCTCGTCATTTCGCAGCCAATATTGTGACACAGCACTCGCGCGTTGCGGTTTGTTTACCTGTTCGTCATTGTAGAATTCCGTTTCTTTACTATATCTTTGGGTGTCCCGGCTTTGCGGTAATGGCGGTTTTGGCACCTGATTCTGTGGATTTACAGCCTTTTACTGTTGCGGCGGTGGGCCACTCCCCGCACACTGAACCTGTGGATTCAATGATGGATTTTCATTATTAGTACTTGGTGGATATTTACACTCGGATTTCCAGTGCCCTAACCTTCCGCAATTGTGACATGAAAACTTCTTTTTAGCTTCTTCTATATTACCCTTTCCTTTTCCTGAGCGAAATCTTGGTTTAATGCCTGGGTTATTAGCTTGTTCAACCAGCTGTGCTTCCTGTCTCTCTGCGACTTTCACTTGAGCCCACATTGCCTTTTCTTTTAGTTTTCTCTGCTTTGCCTCAATCTCATCACTAAAGTATTTAGCATGCCTTAGGATCTCATCTATTTTCTTGCTCTGCCAGTCCACGGTATGCTGATTAATCATTTCCCCAATCTCGGGACGCAGACCATACACAAATCTGTACACAAAATGACTTAGGTCCTTTTCTCCCAGATTGTCATCTCCACTGAACTGTTTGAAAGCTAATATTAGCCTTTCATAGTAGGCGTGAACTGACTCTTTCGCTTCTTAATGTGTTCGATCTATCTTAACCCAGTCTGTTTCTTTGGGAGGCACTTTGTTTTTCAAAAACACCATGACCTGTTCATATTTCTTCATTACCTCTGGATCTGGTGCTCCTGTTTTGGGATCTCTCGGGTATTCTTTAGTTGGCCAATCTATGACTATCTTGCATTCTGCCCATAAGTCTGCTGGCACTATTATATCAAACAGACTATTCAGATCAATCCACAGCACTTTTGACAATTTAACAAATCTGTCTACCTGTCTGTACCACTCGACCAGCTTTTCTCGTAATCGAGGGAAGTCATTTGTAAATGACAAAATGTCCTGTCTTGTCCATGGGACATGCACATATCCTCCTCCTGGAATCTCTCTCATGGGGAATTCTGTCACTACTTTTTCCTTTTCTTTCACAGGAAACGCTGGGAAAGTTCTGTCTGAGGTATCATCCCGCTTCCTATACCACCTGCTTTTCCATTTGTCCACATCTCCCCATTTTCTCAACACTGTGATTATGTCCCTAATCTGCCCTATTCGCCTTGCAGTGTTCAGATTCTCAATATCCTTTTCCGTGAAATCCACTCGGTAAGGCTTCTGTAAAGATTTTACCTTGTCCATGTCGATTCCCATTTCACTTGCTATTTCTGCTAGTCTGTCATGTAAATTCTTTGCTCTCCAAGTGATCGTTTTTACATAAAAACAATAGTTCCTCATCTTGGTAATTTTTCAGCTTTTCTGTGGGGATGGTCCCTACTATTAATTCTTCTAACACCATCCGCAATTTTGCCACATCAATGGTATGGGATTCCTTTTCTTTACCTTGCAAGCCCTTCAGCCATTCGCTCAATTAATCTGTAGTTATACCCACTGATTTTTCTACATTCCCGGGTTCCGTCAGTCTCTGTGGTTCTAATATTGGTCCTCCTACCATTCTGCTTCTCTCTACAGTATCAGGATTATAAAATGGGTTATTTGACACATGTAATTCACCTTCACTCCTGGTGTGTCTCCAGGGATTCTCTTTTGCTCTCATCAGGGGCTGTTGTGTCTGTCTATTGTTCACATACGGGACTGTTAGACCATGCTCACTTTCTTTCTGCTTCTCAAAAATAGGCATAACGGGACCTATGGTCACAGGGACTGTAACTGCTTCTAGATTTTTCGTCAATTCTCTTATTTTCTCTGTCAGTTCTAATGTGGTTTTGGCTAGTTCCCTTGAATTTTCACTCTCTACCTTATTTTCCATTCCCCGTTCCCTAAGAGAATTCCTTCTCTTTACCTCTGGAGTCACAACTTCTGTCTTAATGATTCTTAGAGTTTCCCTCACTGGTGTACCTGCGGTTGGCGTTTCTGATTCCTGCCTGTATGGAGGTGGACTTTTGTAAAACATATCATCTAAGACATCGTCTTCTGCTTCATTTGCTCCGTACCTTCTGGTTTCTACATTGTTTTTCTTTTCTATGCATTTCCTTCCCTCACTTTCCCCTGCAGTTCTTACTGGAAACAACCCTTCAGTCATACTTGCGTCTCGCCACCTTCTCATTCGATCACAATGAGTTTCACGATCGTTCGGCCGTCCGAACATATATCTGTATCTACTGCCATTTCTCTGTTTTTCTCGTTCATGCATCTCGTCTTCCCACTCTGTCAACGCCTCAAACTGCGTAGGCCTAGGTCGCGGATCTAAGCTCATCATCCTCTCCCGTAAATTCCTTAATATTGCCAAATTAAAGGAATCATTTTCTGGAAACGCTAATACTCCGTCTTCCTTTGTATACCTCGCCCAATTGTCTAACCAGATGCAAGTATGGTACCCATATTTCGCAACCATGAAGGATGCGGGTGTTTTCGCTGGAGGAAGTAACTGTCCTTCCCTAGTCACAATCTCTTTGTCTTTCACGAACCAATTTCTTATTTTACTAAACAAGGATTATTTCTTTTTCTCAGGTGAATGATAATACATTTTCCTTTCTTTCGCAAACCCTTTAGTCTTTTCTTCGACTGCTCGATCCTTAGTCCAATAGCAACGCGACTCTTACTCACGCACCAATCCTGGCGCGTCTACGTCACTGTCACAACCTCCAATCCCTGCGCGACTCACACTAACGCACCAATCCTGGAGCGTCTACGTCACTGTCACAATCTCCAATCCCTGCGCGACTCACACTAACGCATCAATCCTGGAGCGTCTACGTCACTGTCACAATCTCCAATCCTAGCGCGGGTTTACACTGACGTACCAATCCAGAGCGTTTTACCCCTCTAACTAGCCGTCCAATCCCAGCGCGGTCTTCCTGATATCAACAGTCGCTGCTGCAGCTCCTGTTCCTGACTCCTGACTCCAGTCTACCCCTCCTTTACAAACTACTCGGTAGACTTTGTTTCAATTTTACAATACTTGTTAGTTACAACATACAAACATCTCCATTGTCTGCTCCGCTAACCACAGAATAGCAAAAGACCTTTCCCACGAGAATCCTGTTTCCCCGAGAGCAGCGCTAACCTCTGCCCTACTACAGAATCGTTACGTCCGTTGGCAAAATAGCACATCCCTCTACTTCACCCTTCTACCAAACATCAATTAACTGTTTTCTCCAGACTTAAGACACATAGTTGGAAACGCAATGCTCCTGAGAAATAAATCCAGAGTTCCGCAATTAATCCGAATGCTATTTCATTCACGCACTTAACGCAAGAAAATATAGTTCATTCACACAGAATACTGTCTTTTCCGAGAACAGCGAACAGTCTGTCCTACTACATAATTTTAACATACGTTAACAAAGCAGCGCTTACCTCTACTTTGTCCTTCTAACAAGCTCAGAGATTACCTGCTACCTTTTCAGTGATAAGCGTTATCGGTATGCCAATTCATTTCCTGGTACCTAAGACCAAAATTTCACAGGTAACCCTTTGCTATCATTCACACCTTTCTCACACAGAAAATATCACTAATGGTAACACTCGGCAATGCTACCGAATCGAACCCAGACAATGCGTCGTGCAACTTCAATTGTCACACGTTTCTCCCGTGTACCTACGGGCAGCCACAATCCCGTCTTTCCCAAGAGCAGCACTTACCCCAGCTCTGCTACAGAACTGTTATCAATTCCCGACTCCCTACCTCCCAGAAGCCGTACAGACGACAAAAAAATCAAGACGACTTCAACATATAGTGTTAATACATATATCAATAATCGATAAGCTATATACATGCCAAAATCATCAAACCAAAACAATAAAAACCATCTCTAGCTACCAGAAATACTGGTGCAGTTCGGATTACTAAATTTCCCCCTGCTTCCACGGACAGAATGATTTCTCAGTCACACGCACATACACACATCATACGCTGGTGGGGCCCATAACACCAACATTCATTCTCTCGAACTATCCGTGCCTAAAAAGGGATATCAAATCCTAACCACAGCTGTTCGCTTTGATAGAGGAAACCACTTCTACTGAATCACCCTAGCAATTCCTCCATCAAGAGGTCGATAAAATCATTTAGTTGTTATTTAGTTTAATGACATTTTAACTCTCAAACCAATCAATAAACATTCCAATGAAATAATCACCCGACACAGTAATTCAAATAATGATTTTCTTTATCTAATTTAAATGCAGGTTAAATCCTAATAATGCAAAATTATCTTTTGTCATATTTACCTATTCTGGCTAAATGTCGTTCTCTAAGTCAGAACTGGTCCTCAGTAAATTCATCAGAGTTATAAAGTCTCCGTCCTCTTCCGTCAGCATAAAGATCTCTGATCATCGATTCTCTGTCAATAGCTTCAGCACAAAATGACGTCTAGCGAAGAGCAGCCCCTTCCCTCTCTAGTCTACTAATATTTATACTAAAATTTACATATTAAAGTTACATTTTCTCATTTCCCAAGCCAACGATTGGCTGAATTCAAATACATCTCAATACATTAAGAAACATTTTCAAATTTTCCCATGTGGAAGAAGTTTCACAGTAAATGTATGGGAAGGTCTAAATCATAGTCCCAAATGTATCAGTTCGTTGGTAACAGGTTGAGTTCGACAGTTCATTTTTCTCAATGGCAACATTTGCTCCACGTTCAGGGACATTGGCACCTCGCCCAGGGTAGTCTTCATGGGCATGGTCTGACAGGTCACACAAGGGACACGAACGAAGTCAGTGCAGGCGCCTTTCTCCATTGTTCAAATGATGAAGTAATGTACTTTAGTTAGGATTCAGTCGGCGGCCATCTTTTGGTAGGCCAGAATAGTCAACTTTAAGCAAAGAAACACAAAATCGTAATTAATACATATAAATGATTTAAACAGTGTTATTCCCTTGCTAATACCCTTATGTGTATGCATTTATCTAGCCATATGCAACATTCAAAGCCGTTAATGCTGGTTTATTTAAGCGCAAATCACAATAACAATACTCAAGCAACATTTATCGTTTTAATATGCATACAAACTTAGTTCACTTATTATTTTAGCCATGCAACTGCATTCCCACGTGTATTCTTTTGGTTAATAAGGTTGGTTTAGTACCTTCACATCAAGCTATTAATTATTATAATTAATTATTAATCATTTTAATATGAACTTATATAAATGGATTGGGTATATAAAAAGGAAACATTTTACCCGCTCCATCAGTGCAACCAAAAACAACCAGAAGAGGGGTCTCGTCAGCTGTTCACTCAACATGGTTTCTACTAACTCTGCAAAAGGCAATAATTACCAATGTCGAATCAATAGACTCAAAGGCAGGATGCACACCAGGCAACTATAGTTTATAAAACTACCCAAATGGTCAAAGTTAACATATTTGCACTGTTTGAGAATGATTTACAGCCAGAACACGTCCAATAGACTATAGTGAGACTGTCTGTTTAACCATTTCACAATATTCTACAAAATGAAACTCTGCTGTGAGAACAGAATCCAGATGACAGTGGGGCAAAGTCAAACAAACCATTTCTTGTTTTAGTTTGTTAGCTGATGTGAGGAAGCAGGGGGAGTGGTGAGCACTGTTGACACCTCGAGCTGCTGTTGGCGGGTTTATGGATGAATTCGAGCTGCCGCAGATCAAAAGATCGGCCGCAGGAGCTACGGTGCACTGGAGGGAGGCTGACAGAGGTCAGGCACTGGAGGCTAATTTCTTGGATGGCTAGAGCCAAAGTTTAATAGCTGGTTCAGTGGGGACAGTAATTGAATTCAGCAGGAGGAGAACTTATGGTTAAGGTCCGGTAAAAGGTATTACTATTATGTCAACTAAGCGAGGTTTCTTCCTTTTACCTCCTTTATTCCTTCCGTTCTTTTTTTATCTCTTCTATTTCTTACACTTTTGTTATCTTGTTTCTCA
The DNA here is from genome assembly GCF_964204655.1 of Triturus cristatus. Taxonomy (NCBI): domain Eukaryota; kingdom Metazoa; phylum Chordata; class Amphibia; order Caudata; family Salamandridae; genus Triturus; species Triturus cristatus. The sequence continues at coordinate 988,051,117 of NC_140579.1, read as the reverse complement.
CTTTTACCAATATTTCTCACCCATGTTCTGCTGTTTTGCTTTGTTCCTTCCGTCCTTTCTTTCTTTCTTTTTTCTTCCATTTCGTCACTTTTATGTCTTCCTCGGTTTAAATGTATTTGCAACCTTATTTCTTTCTTTCGCTCTTTCTTTTTTCTTATCACACTTCCCTCCTTCCATCAAATCTTCCAAGCATCCATTACTCCTTTCTCTTTCCCCGCCTCTTCTTATTTTTTACTTGTTTATTTTCTTTCTGTATGAACGCTTGCATTTTTCTGTTTATTTCTTGTTTGCCTCGTCTTTTACTTTTTTTCTTTCTTTATACCTCCATGTCCACCACAGCTTCCGACATCACTGCTGGCTTTATCCTATCCGTGGCTTTTAGTCTATTTTGCTTTGCCTGATTAGGGTGGGACCTGATAGGAATGAATTTCAAAGAGGGGGGCCTTGTAAGATAGTTGTGAATTAAAAGGTGATCACAGAGAATCCCCGCAAGCTGTTTTTACATTACTAGGTCTGTGAAAATTGCATTTAAAACGTTGCTGGCTGTGTGTAGGACCTGGTAATAATTGCTGGAATCCAAGGTCACCTAAAGTCTCTCATAAGTCTGTCACGTGCTCCGTGCACCCTAGTTCCTGTATGTAGGCGTGCAGAGCTAGACTAGTTCTGGCCGTTAGTAAACAAATTAGTCTCATATTTCCATAGACTAATTTACCACAAATCCTTTTTTGGTTATGGAGTAGCATGCTACTTGCCGAAATGTGCTTCAACACCTCATCAGGGGTAGCAGGCAATATATAAATGCAAACCTTTCCCTCTTCTATCCCTCCACTATCCTCCTTAATCCAAAGAACAGACTAGCATATCCACCACTTAAATTAATTTCATATTTCACGAGGCTAATTCAACACTAATCCTTTTGGGTTCTGGAGAAGCGCGCTACTCACCGGAAAAGCACTTCGACACCTTATCAAGGATAGTTAGCGCTATATAAATGCAATTACAATACAATGCATTCTCTGGATCTTTCTCTCAGTTTTTCCATCCCAGTAGATCATTGCAGGTGTATCACTGGACGGCAAACAGTGGTAAGAGAAAGATTGCAGATTGGAAACCACCTTGGCTGAGAAGCACAGTCGCAGCAAGGTTGATGGTAAAAGGCTGTCTCCGTTCTAAGACTTGGTAGCAGATGAACAAATTGGGTCGCCACAAGGGCCATATATCCTGCCCCATTATGATCAACTTCTTCTTGTGCTTTAGTTGAAGTGTTGTTTTACGACTTCTCATTAGTAAGTGAGAGGTCATGAGGAAGTGCAGTGATCACGTTTACTATGGGTGTCTGTGGCATCCTGAGATGTTACTCCTGTTGCTAGGCACTGAAGAATGTTATCATCTGTATGAGCCTTATGATGTAATGACTAGTGAGACAGTTGCTGCCTAGCTTTCATCCCTACAAGACCTGTTAATGTGGATGGGATCTTTCGATGGAATAAATCTACTGAGAAGAGCCTTCCTGCTTGGTGTCCTTCTTACATTTGGCGACGAGGATGGGATACACCCTAAAAGATTAATTTTCATACACCATAAAGGATTAATTTCAACTATGGAAATATCTCAACATTCCAAAATCACCAAAGCTGCTAAACCAGTGGTGAGATATCAAGTTCACGTGTGCTTCTCTACACACTTTCATCTTGGATTGTGATGTGCTGTTGTATTATCTGCTGCACGGGTGCCTCTCTGGACTGTTTCGCCTGTGCCCCTATGGACTGATTGGCCTTGGATTGTGGTGCCCACCGTTGGATGTGTGGACTTTGTTCATTGCTCTGGCGATTTATTTATTTTTTCGCTCGCCGTCGTCGCCCAGAATGAGCGTCAGTTGTGTTCCTGGGGGACTAGTGATGCTCACTGTGGATTGAAACTCGTTGCTTCCCCTCGTTTTGAACAAGCGCGGCGCTATGAGGATTGCGACCGTATTGTGCCTCCACTGCCGACTGTCTTTGAGGTGCGGAGGTGTATTTTGACTTATCGGCAGTTTGAGGGCTTCATGATTGACTCCGGGAAGGAAGGGCGAATAAGCATTATTTAAATTGCTGCGCGCACTCACCCTCGTGGACAAGGATTGGAGCCTAGCAGCGTTCAGCGCCTCGTGGGCCCTCCTCTTCGCCTGGAACACTGCTTACAGGCCACGCACGAACAGCTTTCATCAAGATAGACGTGCCGACGTCTCAGCGCATGACGCATTTCCTCAACCAAGCAGCCATTGTCAAGGTTGCTTGGCAACGCGTGTCATCACAGTTCTCTGCTTCCAACGCCCTGTTAAACACGCAGCAAATCTAATATTAATAAGTTTAAAGGATTGAAAAGAATTAGCAATTAAAAGTGACCGCTTTCGGCACCCAGCTTCAAGATTAAGCAGATTAAACTGTGTGTATCTCTTCAGTCATATACACACTTCGACAGTGCAAGGTAAATTCAAGGTGTGTCATAACAGTGATACACACACTTTCTTCAAACTTTGACTCTACAACAGTGACACACACACTTTGGGGTGTCATAATTTTTAAGAAAAAAAGGGTTTTTAAAGGATAATTGTTTCAATTAACTACTAGATACCGTAAAAAAAAAAAGTTTTAGAGTGTTAAATAAATCTATAACAGCATTGTTTTACGGACGGGGAAAACAATGCAGAACGTCACTGCATCCCCATTCTTTTTGTCATCACCAGGCGATCCCCCTATTAAATGGCAAAAATGGCGAAAGGTTTTAGAGAGGTATGCGAGAGTATGCGGTTCATCCCTAAGTGCAGAGAGGAAAACCGCGCTACTCTTACATTGTTTGGGATCCGAAGGTCAGGAAGTCTTTGATCATCTTCCTGAACTTCATGATCGCAACCTTAATTAATACGAAATTTGCATTGCTAAGCTTGACAAACATTACTTACCCAAAGTCAGTACCATTCTAGAAAGATACCACTTTGGGAGGAGGAATCAATTAGAAGATGAGAGTATAGAGAATTATGTTACGTCTCTGAGGAAGTTGGCTTCGTCATGTAAATTTGAGGCAACTCTTGATGAGAGAATAAGGGATCCGTTCATGCTGGGCTGCAGCATTGAACGCGTTAGAGAAGAGTTGTGGCAAAAAGATGAACCGACTTTGGATGATGTAATTGTAATTGCGAAAAGAATAGAACACTCTCTAAAATGTGTTGATGTTATAAAGAAAAATGGTGAAAACAAAGAGAAAAATTCCATTCAAGCTGTTACCACTAATCCTAGAGCGGCAATAAGTCAAAAGGGAAATGAGAAAAATGAGAACTCAAAAGAAATAGGAAAGAAATTTTATTTCTCCAATGTGAAGTGTTTCCGTTGTGGGAAAACAGGACACTTTGCGAATGACAGACAATGCCCAGGATGGAAGGTGACGTGCAGTAAATGCAAAAAGAAGGGTCATTTCTCTGTCATGTGCAAAGGGAGAAACTACAGAGGGAAAATAAGTGAAGTTTATTATGATGTCCATGACACTTATGAATGTCAAGGTGAGGTAGACTGTGGTCAAATACAAGTACAAGCCGTGCAGAGTGGGGAAGGGAAAAATTGGCCGATAGATGAAATTCTAGTGGAAGGGAAACCCACTAAGGTTTTTTTCGACTCAGGTGCAAAGATTAGCATTATCTCAAAAGATTTCTTTACGAAAGAAGTTTGTGGTAAAGTAAAAGTCTTTCGCCCTGACATAAAACCGTTTGCATACGGAGGTGAACCCATTAAGTTGTTTGGTTACTTCTGGGGTTTAATTGACTATAAAAACAGATTAACAAGCGCAAAAATTTATATATCACAAAAAGGAGACAGCATATTGAGCTGGTTCCACCAGAGGGATCTAGGTGTTATGTTGGACCCAAATTCTTCACCCCCTATGATACTAAAAAAAGATTACAATTCAAATTTAGTCTTGGTTAGTCAGAACACTGCAGACAAAGGATTTTGTGATGTCTTGAAAACAATTTTCCAAATGTGTTCTCAGATAAGTTAGGGTGCCTCAAAGGGTATCTTCATCACATTCGTATGGTTGATAATGCGAAACCTGTATGTTGCAAAGTTAGGAATGTCCCCATTACAGTAAGAGATATGGTCAAAACAGAATTAGAACGTCTAAAGTCTGAGGGAGTGATTGAAGATGTAGAAGCTACACAATGGGTTGCTCCGGTAGTCGCCGCCAAGAAGGGGATGGGTCTCTCCGTTTGTGTGTGGACCTTCGCGAATTGAACAGGAGTGTTGTTGTAGACCGTTATCCGCTGCCTAAAATAAACGATATGTTAATGCTGTTAAAGGGGGCAAAGGTCTTCAGCACCATTGATCTAAGGTCGGCTTACCACCAAATTAGATTAGATGAAGTTTCGAAAGATTTAACGGCATTTGTCACTCCCTTCGGCACGTTTTGCTTTTCAAGACTTCCTTTTGGCCTTGTATCAGCAGCCTCAGTTTTTCAAAGAGCGCTGGAAAAGGTTTTGAAAGGCCTTACAGGCGTTAGGGTTTATCAAGATGATATATTAATCTTTGGAGGCGATACTAAGGAACATGATGATAGACTGTACATGGTTTTGAACAGACTGCAAGAGTTTAATCTGACAGTAAAGACTGAAAAATGTAAATTTAAAAGAAACTCCATTGAGTATTTAGGACACACTATCTCTGCAGGTGGGGTCTCACCTAAGGAAAGTTTAATTACTGCTATACAGAATTTAGCTCCCCCAACGAATAAGGAAGAACTTATGAGCTTCCTGGGTATGGCCGAATACTATAGTAAATTTGTAAGTGGATTTGCATCTTTATGTGTTCACATGAGAGCGTTGCTCCGCAAAGGTTGTGAATTTCATTGGGATAACAGCTGTGAACAAGAAATTTATGCAATCAAAGAGAAGTTAAAAACTGCCCCCAGACTATGCAGTTTTGATCCTAAAAAAAAATCTATTTTAGTCACGGACGCAAGTTTAAAGGGGTTGGGAGCTGTTTTATTACAAGAAGGTCATTCTCAGGAACAAGTGATTCTCTTCCTGTCAAGGAGTTTGAGGGGCGCGGAGTTGCGCTACTCCGTGATTGAGAGAGAAGCACTTGCTGTTTATTGGTCAATAAGAAAATTAAAGAACTTCTTATGGGGTGGCGAGTTTGAAGTCAGGTCTGACCATAAACCATTGTGCGAGATCTTTAAGAATAAAGGTATTGACGCAGTGTCAAGCAGAATTACAAAATGGATTGTTGGTCTACAAGATTATAATTTTGAGGTGAAATACTTGCCTGGGGTGGAAAATAAGGTGGCTGACGCGTTGTCTAGACTGGTTGTCGAGAATGATCTGAATTCAGATGAGATTGAACAGGATGACGATATGGTTTGCGTCATTGAAGAGAAAATAATTGACAAGTGTAAATGGCAGGAAGCCTTACTACAAGACCTAGAGTTAATGAAAGTCTCAGAAATGGTTAACAAGGGGTGGGAGGTAAAACACAAGAGCGATGCAAGCTTGGAGAAATTTTGGCATGTGCGTGACCAATTATCTCAACACAATGGTCTCCTTTTTAGGGGTTTAAGGCTTATTCCTCCCAACTCAATTAGAACAGAGCTTATATCGCTGGCACATATGACACATCAGGGCGTTTCTAAGACTAAGGAGAGACTAAGATTAAATTATTGGTGGCCAGGCATGGATCTACAGGTCGAACGTGTAATAAGGGATTGTGTAGAATGTGCTCTCAATGAGAGGGTAGCCAAACCTAAAACGCAATCCATGACCATAAGAGACAGACCAGATGCTCCCTGGAAAGAAGTAGGACTAGACATTCTTGGACCAATACAGTCTTCTGGTACAGAATGGTATGTGTTTGTGTTAATGGATCTCTTCTCAAGATGGCCTGAGATAGGAATCTCCAGAGGAATTGAAACTAGACACGTGATACATTTTTTAGAAAAAATATTTGCTAGAGAAGGGATACCTGATAGTATCCTCACTGACAATGGTGTACAGTTCGTATCTAGGGAGATGCAATTGTTTTTGGCTGCACATGGTATCAAACACAAAAAATCTTCTTTGTACCATCCAGAAACGAATGGAATGGTTGAGAGATTTAACCGTGTACTTAAAGAAACCATCAGCATGGCACGGGCGAATAGTCTAGATTGGCGTACTCAAATTTGGAAAAAGGTGGAGGTTTACAGATTGTCTCCCCACTCTGTGACGAATAGAACCCCCTTTGAATTGTTTAGGTCTAGATGCCCAAACACTTTAATTGCACCTCCCTGGGTGAACAATATGCAACCTGGATTACTTACTAAAAATGAAAACAAAAATTGGAAACTACATGAGTCCAAAAGAGTAGAATCCAGGAAAAGAATTCATGATTTAAGAAAGTCTGTTAGGAAAACTTTAGTGAAGATTGGAGATTGGGTTCTCATGAAGAATCCGTCAAAGAAAAAATCCAATTCAGGGTTTTTGAAACACATTCAAGTAATCAAAATTTTTAACAATGCTATAAAGACTGCAGATCATCGCATTTGGAATTTAAACAGGGTGGTGGTGGTTAGGAAAGACTTTATGGCTGTTCATTGTGATTCAAGTTCTCGTGAAGCTAACCCTAGCCCAGTTGTTATTCGCAAGTCTTCAAGAGTTTCTTCTCCACCTAAGTTTTTGAGAGATTTTGTTAAATAGGTTATCTCAATTTTCATGTATTATAATTATTGTTTAGCTATAAACTTATTTGTTTCTTTTATAAAGGATGGGAATGTGTGGCATCCTGAGATGTTACTCCTGTTGCTAGGCACTGAAGAATTTTATCATCTGTATGAGCCGTATGATGTAATGACTAGTGAGACAGTTGCTGCCTAGCTTTCATCCCTACAAAACCTGTTAATGTGGATGGGATCTTTCCATGGAATAAATCTACTTAGAAGAGCCTTCCTGCTTGGTGTCCTTCTTACAGTGTCAAACATGAGAACCTTGTGGGATGGAGCGGTGAGAGGTAGAGGAGGTGCCAATAAGGAATATGAAGAAAATTGTAAGAGGATTCAATGCATAAAAGCAGTGCTTAAAGAATAAGTGCATGGGCCCAATGTTTTGCTCAAAAGCCTGCAGCCGGTGCTATTGAATGTTGAGGTGCTGAATACCAAGGCTGCCTAGTTTTGATTCCACCTCATGCCTCTTTTATCCATCACTTACGCTTCTTACCCGTTATCTCCGTCTTACCGGTCCAGGCTTTTGGGTCAAAGGCTAATGAGTAACAAGCATTGGCATAGCCAATAGGTCACGCATTTGGGACCTTATAAGTGTTTAGCCATGCAACAGTTGGTGTTGTTGCACCAAGGATATTCTGCTGCATAACTAAATACTTATAGTGTCCAAAAAGCGAGACCTATTGGCTATGCCAATGCTTGTTCTGCTTCCATAGCTATTAGCCCCTTTACTTTTAAAACTGTTTTTTTTTATTTGCATATTTATATAGCGCAAACTCGACCCGAAGGTATTGGAGCGCTTTACATGAGCACCGTATTTACATTACACATTCTGGCACTGGCATTAAGTGATTTGCCCAGAATCACAGGATGTGGACGCGACCTCGAGGCTCGAACCCTGGTTTCTTGCACCAAAATCGGTTTTGTTCCCCTGCCTTCCCCCCTTCCATCCCTCACTTCTCTGCCCACCACAACCCCTCCACCCACTCTTGTTCCTGCATTCTTGGAGGCCTATAGTTTTATTTACAATGCAATAGGACTCGCGTAAATACGAGTCCTATTGTATTTGTAAATGCTTTTTTCCCCTCTGATTGGCTTGCTTCATAGCACTCTATTTTGCCTGATCTGTTCCTCTCGCATGCGTGCGATGCTATACATCGTACGCATGCGCGCCAAAAGTCTGCTTCAACCTCTTTCCATTTGACGTCTGTCTTTAAACACAGCAAATGTGACAAGATAAGAACACAGCTTAAAGTGCTTTGTAACCTTCTCCTAACATGCTCTCTTTACACATCTTTTTACGTTCACACTTTGTAAGCAGAGGATGGAATGGCGCGCAGCTCGTGCTTCCCGCAACCATACTCTGTTCATTGTTTTGATTGAGCAGGTTCTCACAAGGATAAAAGATGTCTGTTGTATCTTTCCCATTTTGGTTTGTCCCAGTTCCCCCCATCCTCCCTCCACGAGTGGAACCTTCTTAGAATGTTGGGTAGAAGGCTCTGATGGAATGTTGTGAGAGAGAGCCTGAGGAGGTGAACACCAGCGGCAAGCTGGAGATGTAGCTGTATTGACATTGGAATAAAGAAGGAGTTACTCACGTTTGTGTCGGTCATTACTTCATTTATTGGCGACGAGAACGGGATGCTGTGAAGGGACAGCGCTGCATCTTCCCCTGTGAGTTTCGTCTTGCAAGCTGGCTGTGGAGTTCATCGCATAAGTTTGGAAGTATTCACCGGTGAAGAAGAAAGTCGTGAGGAAAAGTCCGGGCGAGTCTGCTGCATCTTGATGAGAATAATTTTGAAGGAAAATGAAGAAGCAGTGAGGTACATTAAGGAGCACGTATTCAGTGTTTAAGCAAACTTGATGTTGTAGCTGCTCTGGAAAGTCACCTCGGTCCGGTGTGCTGCGGAGAGGACACTGGGGTGTGGACAGCTGAGGAAACGAGCGCATCGCAGGGTCTTCAGTGGCGCAGGAAAGAAAGGCAAAGAAAAGGAGTCCAACTCAGGAAATGCGGCGCAATGTGGAAGTAAACACGCAACTCTCGTTCTGCTGGCAGACACCGTAAGGAGCCAAGAGGATTACGTGGTTCGGTGACCGGGACGGGTCAACACAGCTGACGAAGGGAGAGCGGAAAAAAAAAAAGAAGGAAGTGGAAAAGCAATAACGTGAGGAGAAGCGCTGAAGTACAAGCATCGCGGTGAGAAGAGGGTGAGGAGATTCATCCACACGAACAGTGGAAGGAGCTTGGTATGTGCGATCACTCGAGGAGGAGCGCTGAATCTCAGTCATCGCGGTGAGAGAAGTACGTGAGGAGAGCTTTCCACACGAATAGAGGACTTCCGGGTCAAGTTGAAGAGCAGGTAAAAGTGACGGTGATTACTCGCAGCAGATTCTACAAATTCTACTAGCGCATTAATACCAGGACTTTGAATGCTGTGGGAAGGTAATCAGCGTTTGAGAATATTATCTACATTTGCGTTCAAAAGTAAAGAATTATCGGATCGGAGGGACTGAGCCTACGGATGGAAAGGAAAAGCCAGTGAATGAGGTAATCAAAGGTGTTTTGGGGACAAATACAGTGAGATTTGCAGTAGGCTGCGGAAGCGAGTGACATAATGGTAAAGGGGATGCTATTAACCTTTTCATTTTCAGAGGGACAATGCGAAGTAACTAATGGTATGTAGTCGCATGTGTTAAGCAGTTTATGTTGTGAATAGCATATTCCTTAGTATAGAGTTAAAAGCATAGCTTGTACAAGGGGTTGGTACCTATAGGCCCTCCTCAACAGTCTGTTTTTCTAAATAATTTCCCTTTCGCTACCAGGAAATGGCAGGAGCAGGCATGAGTCAACCACCCGCGTTCTTGAATGAAGTAGGAGAACCGGAAATACCATGGCACAGATGGGAGGGTATTTTTAAGTCATACCTTATTGCCATTGGGGGTGGTAATTTTTCGAATGTGAGAAAGCAGCACATTTTATTGCACAATCTTGGAGTTCAGGGAAGGAAGGTATTTGAGGACATCACAGGGAGATTAGTCGAGGATGAAACAGATGATGAGGAGGTAGGAGGGAATGTGTATGAATTCACATTGAGGAAGTTGGAGGAGCACTTCAGACATAGAACAAATGTAGTACTAGAAAGGCATACATTTTTTAAAAGAAGCCAGAAGAGGGAGGAGAAAGTTTCATCGTATGTAGCAGTCCTAAGGGGTCTATCAGCAACTTGTGAGTTTGGAGCTTTAACGGATTCACTTATCAGGGACCAGTTGGTGCGGTGTACCAATGATACGAAGGTTCAGGAAGAATTGTTGACAAGGAATCCAGACTTAGAGGAGGCGATAAACATTGCCAAGGGTTTAGAACACACAGCGATATGCATGAAGGAAATAAGAGCATCCTCAAGTTAGAGTAGAGACAAAGGAGAAGCTAAAGCGGGTATACCAGAAAAGGCAGTATGTAAAGTGGGTGATAAAATAAAAGAGGCTCCCAGGAAACAGATGGAGAGCTGGTTGTGTTTCAGGTGTGGCAGTCCCAATCACTTGGCAAATAATTGGAGGTGCCCAGCCAGGAACACGGTATGCAGGAAATGCGAAAAGAAGGGACATTTGGCGAAGGTGTGTAAAGCATTTATACCCAGAGTATATGAAATTGGGTGTGCTGAGGTAGAGTCGGGGGATGGAAAAACATATATTTTCCAGGTTGGTCATGGAAGCATTGAAGAGAAGGTACAATATCCCTCTTGTGAGGTTATCTTGGATGGTGAAAAATTTCAAATGTATGCAGATTCGTGCTCACCATTTACACTCATTGAGGAGAAGGGATTTAAAGAAAAATTCACAGAAAAAAAAATAGAAATAGAGAATGCAGACATCAATCCTTTGGGGTACAACAAGGAACCCATTCCATTAGTGGGGATGGTGAGAATGAGAATAACTTTTAAGGATAGGCACACTGTAGGTAAAGTATACATCACCAAGCAAGGGTCGAATCTCCTAGGGTGGAAGCACCAGAAGGATTTGGGCATTACATTGGACCCAAACAATGTGGAACAGGTAATGTTAGTTGAACCTCAGGGAGTGAGCAATGATTTTATTAAAGAATTTCCAGAAGTGTTTTCAGATAAACTGTGCAAATTGAAGAATTACATGCACAAAATTGTCTTGAAGGAGGGAGCGAAACCGGTGGTGCACAAGACCAGGTCTATTCCATTGCTCATGAGGGAACCATTACAGGAGGAACTTAGGAAGTTGGTAGAACAGGGTGTGATAGAGGAAATAGAGAGCTCGGAGTGGTTGGCACCCATTGTCATTACAACCAAGGACAAAGGGGGCAGCATCAGATTATGTGTGGACTTGAGAGGGTTGAATGCGAATATTCTGGTGGATAGACATCCCTTACCAAGGATAAATGAAATGATGAGCACAATTCAGGGTGCAAAATTTTTCAGTGTGCTGGACTTATCGTCGGCCTACCACCAGGTGGACCTACACCCTGAGTCACAGCTTTTGACGGCCTTCACCACCCCATTTGGAAATTTTACATTCGTGAGGATGCCATTTGGATTGGCGTCCGCCGCCGCTACATTCCAAAGAATAATGCAACATATCCTGAAAGATTGTAGGAAAACCTTGTGTTTTCAAGATGACATTTTGGTGTACGGTTCAAGCGAGCAAGAACATGAAAAAAATGTAAAAATGGCGCTCAACAGATTGAAGGAAGCAGGATTTACTACCAAGGAGAGTAAATGCAAATTGGGTGTGACATCAGTGGACTATTTGGGGCACACCATTTCGGAGGAGGGAATAAAACCTAAAATCGATTTGGTGGATGCAGTCAGGAAGGCAGGCACTCCCGCGTGTAGGGAGGAGGTCTTGTCATTCCTGGGATTGGCAGAATTTATGGCAAAGTATATAAGGAACTTCTCAATGATATCTCAGCCCTTAAGGGATCTAATAAAGAAAGACTCAACATTCACTTGGGGGAAAGAGCAAGAAGAATCTTTCAAGCTGATAAAGGATGCCATAATTTCAGCCCCATTCATAGGAAACTTTGAGGTAACAAGGGATACCTTGATAACAACGGATGCCAGCAGCAAGGGAATTGGAGCTACCTTGGCTCAGAGAGTGGAAAATAAAGTGCGTGTGGTAGCATTTGCATCAAGAACATTAACAAGTGCAGAAGCAAACTACTCGACGGTAGAGAAAGAGGCATTAGCGGTGTACTGGGCAATAAGACATTTCAAGTTTTTTGTGTGGGGTACACCATTCGAACTGTGCACGGATCACAAACCCCTACTGGCCATTTTCACAAGAAAGGAAATGGAGAATATGACTCCTCGCATTGCAAAATGGGTCCTGGGGCTACAAGGGTACAACTACAAGATGGTGTATGTACCAGGACCACAGAACAAGGTGGCAGATTTCCTATCAAGGTCTCCTATGGATTCTGACGTAGGGTGTCAAGGGGAGAAGGAGGAAGTTCTGGAGATTTCAGTAAAAGCAGTGGACAAAGACCAATGGAACTTCCATATGGGACAAGATGATATCATTAAGTCCGTAAAGAACTATGTAATTAAAGGATGGCCAACCAAGTGCAAGGCACTTCCTGAAGAGGTACATCCCTTTTGGAATGTGAGAGATGAGTTGTCGGTGGAAGGGGATTTTCTTCTAAAGTCAAGAAAGTTAGTTCCACCGGGGGGTCTCATGAACCGCATTATAGACCTTTCGCATGAGGGACACCTGGGCAAGAGTCTGTGCAAAGCTAGATTAAGAGCTGACTTTTGGTTTCCATGCATGGATCAATTGATGGAGGAGAAAGTGAATGAATGTGAGGCATGCAGCTTAAGTGACAAAAGCAAGGTGACCAGGCGGATTCCTCTGAGACCAGTAGAGGTACCTGAGGATCCATGGAGCAAGCTGGGTCTGGACATTGCGGGCCCCCTGCATGGGTTAGGTACACAGGAAACGTATGTGTTGGTCCTGATTGATTACTATTCAAACTGGATCACACATAAATTTGTGAGTAAAATCAATACAAGGTCGCTTATTGAGTTTTTGACAGAAGTGTTTTCTAAAGAGGGCATCCCAAGCAGTATCATTACAGATAATGGGGTACAATTTGCATCAGAGGAAATGAAGGAATTTCTAGCAGATATGTCTATCACACACATACGTATACCTTTGTATTGTCCAAAGGCCAACGGGAAGGTGGAGAGAGCAAATAGACTGTTAAAGGGTTGCATTCAGTTGGCTGTAACATCACACAAGCCAGTAGAATCGGCAGTAAGAGACATGTTGTGGTCATACCATACCTCTCCCAATCTAGCCACTGGGTATTCACCGTTTGAGCTTTTGAGGGGGAGAAAGGCGGGCACAAAGTTGTCTCCAAATTGGATGCCTCGAAGAAAAACAGGGGGAGTCAACTCGTGTGAGTTCAAAGAGAAAGTATCCGACAAACAGCGAAAATACAAGCAGTGGTACGACAGGAAATGGGGGGCCAGACACAAGTCACTTGTCCCGGGACAAAGAGTGTGGATAAGAAAACCGTTTGGCTTGGGCAGCAAAGGTGACAAATTCTTTCCTCCAGAGAAGATCAGGGAGGAAAGGAGCAATGTGGTCATACTAGAAAATGGGAAAATGTGGAGTATGGATAGAGTGGCCACGAATCAGGGCGAAACTAGGTCTAGAGGAGTAGACAAGACCCTGGGACAGGGTAGCAGACGGGAAGAGGAGCAGGAGAGCAGGGGGCAGAGATACAGAAATGCTCCCACATGGCACAAGGACTACATGATGTGTTGAAGGGCTATCTTTCACCTGCCTTAACAGGTTCCCCACAGGTACCACGTGTTGGGTTCTCTTTGGGAAGGGAGATGTGTTGTATCTTTCCAATTTTGGTTTGTCCCAGTTCCCCCCATCCTCCCTCCATGAGTGGAACCTTCTTAGAATGTTGGGAAGAAGGCTCTGATGGAATGTTGTGAGAGAGAGCCTGAGGAGGTGAACACCAGCGGCAAGCTGGAGATGTAGCTGTACTGACATTGGAATAAAGAAGAAGTTACTCACGTTTGTGTCGGTCATTACTTCAATGTCAAACATAAATACATAAATAATAAACCCCGGATGTGTATGTAATGTACTGTAAAACACCTGTGAGCGTCTCCAGGCGCTGAATTGTAGGCGCAGGAGGATTACGTGATTTACCCAGAATCAGGGGGGGTGTTGAGCCGACGCCGAGACTACAGTCTAATGTCACATCCTCCCCCTCCATACAGAATTAACAGCCCTAATGATTGCAGATGAATATTTTTTTGTAAATTCGATCACCGTTTCTACTTGAGCATACTGTAATTATAAAGTATTGACCCGTAGGTAATATGTTTATTCCAGGCCTGATTAATCTGTCAATGAAATCAAATCACCAAACTTTTGTGAAACTAACTTTGCATCTTCTTCCATACTTTATTTAGGACACCGATTGCCTCCAACACGGCTCGCACTGACAATGACATGCTTACATTCCAGTAACCTCATAACACCTGCATGCTGGAGAACATCTTACCAAAGACTTAGGGAGATTGAGGGTATCACTCCAAGCCGAGAGAAGCTCCCAGGCTCACCATCCCAGCGAGCATCATCTTCAATAAAAGCTCCAGTACATACAAGCAGACCAGAGGCAGCACACCTACACCCCCGAATGAGAAACTAACCACCTCAGTCAGCACTAGAAGCCAGAGCATTGTCAGATCCGCAACAGAAAAACTGCAAAAAACACAGTGAAACGTAAGGCAATGGTCTAGAACGAAGGATCCATCAGCATAGCTGCCCTTACCCTCCTGCAGTGCAGAAGGAGCTGAAGACACAGCTCTGGAGAGAACACTACATCTTACAACGATAGGGATCATTACTCGTCAATACTCTACATTTTTGTAAATGGTTCAGAACCATATCTCAAGGCACTTGAACGCAAAAAAATTAGAAGCATGTTTTTTCATGAGAAACATCTTTCTATTGAATTTGGAAATCACAGGCATAAAAGACCCAAACTATGGGTATATTTATGAGAGTTTTGACCACTGGAGCGTCACATTTTTTGATGCTCGGGCGGCGCAAACCTCTCAATCATATCTATGAGGCCACACAAAGCTATTTTGCGTGGCTTTGAATGGCCGCATAGATATGGAGTAAGGCAAAGCAGTGCAAGGCGCTGCGTTGCTTTACACTACACCAGGAAGGTGTTCCATGGGTGTTGCTGTGGGTTTTTCCATACATCACCCATGGGTTTTGATGCTGCCCCAGATTTACTTAATTACGTAAACCTGGGAAAGTGCCAAAACCTTACACTTCCCCAGAGCATGCGTAACGAGGAAAAGTATGTTAGTTTCTCCTCGTTTTTTCCACATTCCATATGTGCTGTATTCTGCAGCACCCTTAGAACGAGGAAAAAGGCTCCACGGATTGTTTTTGTACAGGACGGTGTTCCTGCACAAAAACACTCCTGCCACCAATGCAAACACCCTTGGGTGCCTGCTTTGGTGAAGGCAGCGGGTTTCGCGCCAGCACTGGCTGTAAGGACAGGAATGCACCGTGTCTTGTGAATATGGTGTATTCCTGCCCTTTCAAATTGGCGTAGGGACGCGCAGCAAAAAGACTTGTGGTGCTGCCCTATGCCAATTCATCATAAATATGGCCCCAAGTTTTGTTTCAGCTCCAAGGAATATTTTATCTCACCCAATGGGGTCCGAAGCTTGGGTCCTTGCACAGTAGGTAGTCAGCACCTTAGGCTAGCCTGTAGCCTGTAGCGTCCATATAAACACAAGTACACTGGTGCGTCTTCACATGGCCTGGATGGGTCTGTTAGCGCTGCCACAGATATAAGGACGGAAGAGCCCTTGAGATACAGTCCCTGAGGCGTTGCAGGTCTGTTGGTTAAAAAGAAAAGCAACTGGGTGAGGCAGCAATTCCTATGGGGGCTGCACCGTAAACCCTTTTGTTTTCTGAAAAACAATACATTTTAATTTGCTATCAGTTAGGAGGAAACGTAGATGATGTTAATTAATGTAACAATAAATGTGGACTACGCCCTCGGAGCTAAATACATTTTTTCAGGTTTTCTACGTGATTCACTCTGAAGCTAAAAACAGAAAACTCTGCACTCCTTCCCAACACCTTTTTAAAAAAAAATTATGTTATTGAATTTGTTAAACAGAACAGACAGTACATTCCGCCCTGGCTAATGGTCTTTATTATGTTATATAATTTACAAGTACATGCCATGTTGTCATTAGGTCTCGGACTATGCAGTGCATGCGCTGTCTCGACAGAGAGATGCTGTATACAGTATAGTGGGGAAAGCTCCGCCCACTTTCCGCCTATCTTTTTGATTGGCCGAATTCCTAAATGCTGCAATCTGATTGGTTTTCCTCAGCTTAATCCCACCTCCTGACTGCCATGTCGTCATTTTTCTCCTTCCATAGCATCAGCCCCTTTACTTTTAAAACTGTTTTGTTCCCCTGCCTCCCCCCTTCCCTCCTGCAGTCCCTCACTTCTCTGCCCACCACAACCCCTCCACCCACTCCTGTTCCTGCATTCTTGGAGGCCCATAGTTTTATTTACAATGCAATAGGACTCGCGTAAATACGAGTCCTATTGCATTTGTAAATGCTTTTTTCCCCCTCTGATTGGCTGGCTTCATAGCACTCTATTTTGCCTGACCTGTCCCTCTCGCATGCGTGCGATGCTATACATCGTACGCATGCGGCCAAAAGTCTGCTTCAACCTCTTGTTACTTTCTGTTTCCCAAGTGCTACTGCTGATTTGTGGTGTTTATTGAAGCATGGAGTTATGCCCGCCATGATCAGGTCTGTTTACATTCTTTTTAGGTCTCGCCTGAGACAGCGCTTTAGCGCTGCTCTGGCGAGACTTATAGTAAGCGAGTTTTGGAAGTGCAAACGAGTGCTTTCAGGCCTCCAAATACAGTGCATGTGCGCCGGGCGCGCGCACCATTTGGCAAACTGAAAGCACTCGTTTTCTTTCACTTTCGCGCCCGCACGGCCGCTTTGATGTTTGATCGCGAACGCGATCACTTTCACATTCGCGGCCGCACAGCCGCCTCCCTTCCTCCCTCCATGAATGCCTCTCCTTTACTCATTGAGTCTTAATATTCAGTTGTAGTCTTGTTGAAGAGTGAATTTTATATACGTTTTTCCTTCCAGCAAGGAACCAATTTCGACAACGCCCGTAGATTTCTACACAAATAGTTTCGCTGCTTCTAGACGTGCTGTGCTCATACACGTTTTAAAGTAACTACAAAATGTACATGCTGCTGAGTAAATCGCATTTATATCTGTCTGCAAAGCAAGGCGGCGGGTGTTTTTGAGACATTATTTGAGGCTATATTGAAAAGAAGCTCCCAAACCCCTCCCCCAAACATATTGACCAAGCTACGCGCCAGACATTACGCACACTGTTTTCATCACTTAGGGTGCTGCTCGAGTTACCGAGTTCAGATCCGTGCTTGGTGAACGCATAACCGTGCACAAGGTGACTTTTGTTTGCAGGATTTATAATCCACCACAGTGTGTTCGTGTTTATGCAGTTTTCTTTCAATCATTGTCGTTTTCTTCTTTTATCTCCTCTATTTTCGTATTAATGTCTCGTGTTCACCCCTTTCCTCTTGCGGTATAATTGTCTGTTCTTATCCAGCTCTCTTCCATCTTTAGTTCTACGTTCTATTTCTTTTCATCTCCCATTGTTTGTGCGCTTTGTACGTTTTTTTGCTTCATATTTTGTGTGTTCTGTTTCTCTTTTTTTGTTCCCCCTTTCTAACTTAGACTGTTTCAGCCATGCGAACCAGAACTCGATGGAAACCATCTGTGTCATCCTGGAATGCGCTCCCCCGCCCCCAAGCGCGCGCGCCACGCTCCACCGGGCTTGTCTTTTTTTGTCGTTATTTTAAAAAACTTTAAGCGCGAGGCGCGCATGCGGCTAATGCTTGTTTTCCTGTGTATCAACGCCCAACTACTTGCAATCCCCTTTCTCATGCATTACCTACAGCGACATCATAGCCTTGCCTCCCCGGCACATTTTCTGTTGTCTACCCAGCTATCTGATTTAAATTCAAGATGCCGTAGTTGTTTTTGAGAGACTCGTGCAACCTCCAGACCCTCTCATAGAGGACAGACACCCTTATCTTTGCCTAATGCTGAGCTGACAAGATGACAGAACAATCACTTCTGACGCCATTCCCCTTTGGGTGGGTTTAGTCATACAATGAGTCAGTCAGATAAAATCTTATTTTCCCGATTAAACAGTTTTTTCAAGCAGCACACACCAAATTGCATGAAATGTTCTACCTCTCTGTCTTTCTGAGTCTCTCACTTTCACTTTCTCTATGTCCATCTCTCTATCTGACTCTCTTTCTCTTTCGGTTTCACCCCTTTCCCTCTGTGTCTCCCTCGTTCTCCCTCCCTGTCTCTTTCATCTATTTCTCTCTTTGCTCTACTCTATTTCTGTCTTACTCTTCCCATTCCCTTGAGCCTCGCTCTCTCTCTTGCACTCTCCCTGTTCCCATCTCTTTATCTCTCTTTCTACTACTCTGCCTTCCTCTCTGTCTCTTTCTTATTTCTCCCTCTGTTTCTTTTCACCTCTCTATATATATATCTAGTTCTCTCGATATGTATAATATCTATCTCAGTCTTTCTCTGTCTCTATATCGCTGAACCTATTTCTCTCTCGCTCCCTCTGTCTGTCTCTGTCTGCCTCTTACTCTGTGTCTCTGAGTTTCCCTGTGCCCCTCCTTCCTTTCTCTTAATATATTTTCTCTCTCTCTCTCTATGTCATTCTCTCTGTTTGTTTTCCTCTCCTCTCTCCCCTTTACTCTGACAATTTCTTAGTTTCTCTTTCTCACTGAGTCTCTCTGGGTCTCCTTTTGTTGCTGTGTTTTCCTCACACTCTCTCTTTCTCCCTGTCTTCATTTCTGGCATTCTGCTACTTAAGCTGACTCCTGCCTGCATCTC
Organism: Triturus cristatus; assembly: GCF_964204655.1. NCBI lineage: Eukaryota > Metazoa > Chordata > Amphibia > Caudata > Salamandridae > Triturus > Triturus cristatus. The sequence goes on along the minus strand of NC_140579.1, from coordinate 988,032,389 downwards.
TCACACCAAACAGGGTATCTCTCTTGTGGGCATTTGCCAGTGGGACTGAACAGAGTTTTTAAGTGATCTCTGGTCCGCCAGCCATTCAGACGATACCGCGGTATTGTCAGAGAGGTGAGAATTGGGCCTCTGGCTGAGTTCAAAGTTCCGCGGTAATCTGAGCTGCGCGTTTTATCTAATTAGACCAGGCATTCTTCTCTGCCTGGGGCTGCAGGGTTCCCATTTCATGGAGCAAACTGATTCTTGCATGTACTTTTAGCATGGTTGTTTCAGATAAATTGTTGCGAACCGCACCGAAGATCTGTATGTGGGGGACAGAAAACATGGTCAACTTTCAATAATGTAAAGAGGGGCAGAGGCCCCACTACGTTTACATATACACCAGAAGATGAGTCTGCAGCCTGCACCTTCGAGGTGGCTGCTCACAGTGACTTCAAACATGCGCACCACAGCCTAAGACTCCCCCTCTAACAAGCATTTGCAATGCAATAGGTCTCGCAGTTATACGAGTTTGAGCTATTGGCATTATAAATGACAGTGCCTTTTATTTATGTTTTAAAAAAAAAAACTTAAATAAAAAGCATTGTCATTTACAATGCCAATAGCTCAAACTCCTATAAATGCGAGACCTATTGCATTTGCAATGCAATAGGTCTCGCATTTGCAAAAGTGTAAGCTATTGGCATTGTTCATGACAATGCCTTTATCTATTTTATTAAAAAAACACATAAATAAATGCCATTATCATTTACAATGCCAATAGCTAGTGTTGCATTATTATTAGCAATACCAACTGCTCACACTTTTATAATGCGAGACCTATTGCATTGCAAATGCTTGTCCTCGATGAACTCGTGGAGTGTGCACGCTAAAGTGGGGCTCAGTCGAATTCCGAAGTCAGTGTCCATGGTTTGGTAACTCATACACCCGCAATGCCCTACGTGATCGCGCCCTGCTGACATGCCGCGTCCTGCAGATGCTACACGCGCACCTTTTTATTTATTTATGTTTAATCGCGGACACATTTCCATGTCTTGTTTGTTGCAGTGCTTGACATTCCTCTGTATCTATGGTCTGTGTTAATGATGCCTACAGCCTTTCCTAGTTTCTGACAGGGAGGCGTAGGTGTGGAGCAGGAGAGAAGAAGCGGGCAGGCGGGGCGGCTACGGAGCGAGGCCAAACGGAGGCGGTCGCTGCCTACTGCAGTCTGCCAGGCTTACTCTCGCCCGGGGTCGCTGCAGGGGAGGCAGCTCTGCCTTCAAGATGAGACATAACCCTGCAGTTAAACCTGACGCGCCCTTCCACACGCCCACAGGTGGCAGTCTAACCCCTGCCCATCGCCCCTCTCGACTCCATTCGTCCGATGGGGGTGGGGGAGTTAGGAAGTCTACAGGGTGCGGGGTTGAGGGCACTTACCCCCAGATGCTGGGCTTGGGGCTGTAACAGCAGGGAGCTGGCTCCCACCCCCTTTGAAGCCGGACCGGGCAGGAGGAAGTGACAGGCCTCCCTTAATGGAAAGAGAAAGAGCTGCGGGAGGGCAGAGCAGCACCGTCCCAGGATCTCACGGCAGAGTCAGCCCCCGGGACAGAACAGCAGCCAGTCCTGGGACAAGAGAATCACCATCCCCCGGAGTGCTGCCCTCACGCGCCAGACTCTGGGGGAAACTTTCTGCAAACTTTAGAAAGTTTCAGAACGAGAGCAGGCGGGGAGTTGTGTGTGTTTTTGGTGAACAATAACCAGTACAAGTAATGATAACGATTTCCAAGCGCTATAAATAACCACATAGAACAAAGACCTCCTTTATCGCACTGAAGTTGCCGACCTTGGAAGGACTGAACGCTGAGTTGTTCTTGTGAGAGCTCAAACTGGTGCCTGTCACACGTGTACAACTCACGCACCCTCCCTGCTTGCCTAGTTCGTGAAAAAGCGTGTCTTTCATCACCTGGTATCAACAGAGGTGTATTTTCTTATACCAGATGAATCGCCCAGTCCAAGAGAAACATAAAACGGGGATAAAAAATATTCAGAAGGACGAAAACATGTTAAAGTCAGTAGCTCTTACCATGGCATCGTAAAGCCTGTGGCCCCCTCCCACTCTTCTGCCTTTTGTATGGCATACCCTGCCTTCCCCGATTCCCCTTCACTTCCTCTCCCTTCTTTATTGTCCCGTCTCTGTCCTTCACTTTCCCCGTTTCGCTTTTCATTTCTTTCTTCACAACCACGTCTCCTCCATTCTGTTCCCAATGCTAGCTCTCCCGTTTGTTCATTGTTCTATTCCGCTCTGCTCTCTGCTGGTCTTCACTGTGCTTCCCTGTTCTGCTCTGCCCTGTTCCCTTCTGCCCTGTTCTGTTGTGCACTATTCTGTTCTGCCCTGTTCTTTTTTCCAATGTTCTGTTCAGTTATATGCTGCCCTGTTCTATTATGCACTGTTCTGTGCTGCCCTTCTCTATTTTGCATTGTTCTGTTCTGTTCTGCCCACTTCTCTGCTGGCTTTTGCCAAGACTCGAACCGGATACCCGGCTGCTCTGGCGCTGCGCTACTTCCACACCCTATGTTACAGGCATTATTCCTTCGTAATGGAGGGTTCGTTTAGAACCTAAACATTAAATTCAACACGACACGGGGAGAGGTTGGAAGTTTCACACAGGATGACTGTGTTCCGACAGGAGGCACTTTTAGGGTGCATTTATTGAGCACCTCTGTGTATGAGTAGGCGTTGAGCATGAAATTAGCTGTGAAACAACAGAGCACTGTACAAACAAGCATTTACAATGCAATGGTCTCGGCATTGTTAAAGTTAGAGCTATTGGCATTGCTCATGACATTAATTTTGTTTATGTTTTTGTTTTTAAAACATTTAACCCCTTCGACGCGCATGACGGAACGGTTCCGTCATGCACGTCGGTTGGGCTGTGCTTATGACGGAACCGTTCCGTCATGGCCCCGACCGCGCTCAGAACCTTCAGCGTGGCGCGGAAATCCGTGCCGCGCTGAAGGGGTTAAAGAAACTGCATTGTTATTTACAATGTCAATAGCTTAATTACTCTCAAATGCGAGACCTATTGCATTTGCACCCACACACAGAGCCACACACACAAAGCCACCCACACACACAGAGCCACCCCCACGCAGATATAAATAAAAATGCATGATGTCCAGGAGTTCGATGGTGGGGGGGAAAGGTTGTATGCAGGAGTAAGATGCGAACATTCCACAAACTCCTGGAAGTTACATAAGTTGTCATATTGAAAGATCACGAAACGTTACCCAATAAGGATACCTTTTTATGTCTTCTTACCTTTTTATGTCTTTTCTCTGAAAAACCATATTGCTAATTAAAGGCTGAACTGAATATTTAGAACTTTATTGGCCTCATAAAGAGCGGCCTTTCTTCGACGAATAACAAACATGGTTTATGGGTTCTATGTCGATCAAAGCATTTGCTTTGTTTTACCTACTGACACGTGCAATCTACTACCTGTACATTATATTATACGGGATCTTCAAGAACAAGCAAACGGTGCTGTTCGTTACAGCCTTATAACTGGGCTACTTTGTAATAGGGATGTATTTCCGAAGAGTTGTGCAAATAAGCATAATGACATGAGTGGTGGTGGTGGAGTAATAATATAAACAATAGGGTGCAAGGGTGATATTCCACGCTTTGCAAATGAGTGGCTGTAGACGCCTGAATACAGTAACTATTGCGCATCGTACATGAATTTCGATACCTTTGAAAATACACCGATGACTAATGCTTTCTCAAGGGCTGCCCAATATCCCTTTCTATATTACAGTAACGTCGCCCCATTAAAGCCCTTATCTGCCATATTTCTGGACGAGGACAAAGCCTGGGACACACACAGTGGCCAGCTTCTGCAGTCAGGCAGTGTTGCGGGATCTACCGGGGCAGGATCTCTGCCCAGCTCCCAAGTTGGGAGTGCGGGAAGTAGGCTATTGTAGTAGGGGAGGTTCCTCTTGTCTGGACGCAGGCTGGAGAAGGAGGGCAGCCTTACCTCGGAGGTTGTTGTCGTCGATGTACGCCCTTCTAAGAAATGCAGGTAATCTCCTATTCACATGAAAGAAGTGCAAAATACTTGTTCGAACTTGCCCATTTAAAACACTGCAGCATTTGGTGAAATGTAAAGCACGCCGTCTATAACGCAGATTCTCAAATGCCACTATAACGTGTGACAAATTCTAACTCCTTCCGTGTTTTGCACGTACAGGTTTTGTGTCCCGTAACTAATAGGGCGGAATGAAACTACTAGTCCCAAAATACAAAGCGCTATTTTAATGATCACAGCTCTCACTCAGTTTACAAAGTAGCTCTTAGCCTATGTACGGAGGGGTATGAAATGCAAGTACGGTTGAAGTAATGTTGGAAGCTCTGCGTTACGGTGAGGTATTGGTAATCTCTCCAGGCTGAGTGCTGGGATGGAGCTGCGCAACAGAGGTACTACTAAGGTGAAACCCAGGCTTTACCTTTAGGAAGCAAAAACCTGCTCGGCTCTGCCCTTTCTGCTCTCCGATGAACGTTGTTGATGTGCAGCGTGCTCAGTTGAGGGGTTAAACTATGTGCGCCGGGCTCCAAAGAAAGCCCAGCACTTCTGTACCCCAGCACGTAGTGGCTGGCCACCACGATCGCCAGGTGAACGCTCACTACCGGATTCACCGATGTCTCCGACCCTCAAGGAAGAAGTTTCTGTTTCTCCGTATCAGAGTTCAGATGACTCCCGTGATGACAGCAGGGAAACTCCGCAGTGTAGTCAATGACGTTTAGGGAAACAAACCCAAACATCCTCGACCCACATAACGACGATATACAGGCACACAATAACATTAAAATGTATTGTTCAACACACATTGAAAAACTCCTGCACAGACTTGGACTTTGTGAGCTGAGAAGGTGTGAGCCCTGGGGACCGTCTCTGGAGGCCAGCAGGGGGGAGAAGGTAAGGGGCCTGGGAAGAGTTGAGAGGGGTGGACGGAGGGGCTGCGGGGAGGGGGTGTCGGGGTGGCATTCGTGGGGTTCTTTCCGCCTCAGAACTCTCTCCGGATAAATGAGTGTCTGGGCTCGGGAGGACAGAGGCGCTGCGCCAGGTTTAGGGCTGAAATGGAGGCGGGAGGGGGAAAGGCGGACCAGCTACTGAGCTGCGAACTATTGGGAAGAAGTCCTGGAATATACCCCTCGGTTGTATTTCATCAAAATATCATACATTTCCGTTTCCCCGTCAGTCAAAGTTGCGAACACAGGGCATGCATACCAGGCCACCGCCTTTCTCCGAGGCGAAGCAGAAATGCCTCGGAGAAAGGCAGCGGCGTTTCCGGATTCGGGGGCGTGTTTTTCTGTTCTCTCCTCTTGCCATTGGCTGGAGGAGATAATCAGAAAAGTAGCAAAAAACACGCCCCCGAATCCGAAAAGGACGGGGCCTGTTCGGAGAGACAAAGCCTCTTCTCCAATGGCTGGCCAGCATTAAAGAGGCCAGCCAATGGAGAAGAGGGGAGAAGAGGGGCGGGTTCAAGCCCCTCTTCTCCAAAACATTAAATCTCCGGACTTCCGGTTCTGCCTTCGGCAGACCGGATGGTCCAGAGACCTAAAAAGGACAGTTGAGAACAATAACCAGTACAAGTGATGATAACAATTTCCAAGCGCTATAAATAACCGGTAGAACAACGACCTCCTTTATCGCACTGAATTTGCCGACCTTGGAAGGACTGAACGCTGAGTTGTTCTTGTGAGAGCTCAAACTGGTGCCTGTCACACGTGTCCAACTCACGCAGCCTCCCTGCTTGCCTAGTTCCCCTTCACTTCCTCTCCCTTCTTTATTGTCCCGTCTCTGTCCTTCACTTTCCCCGTTTGGTTTTTCATTTCTTTCTTCACAAGCCGCGTCTCCTCCTTTCTGTTCCCAATGCTAGCTCTCCCGTTTGTTCGTTGTTCTATTCCGCTCTGCTCTCTGCTGGTCTTCACTGGGCTTCCCTGTTCTGCTCTGCCCTGTTCCCTTCTGCCCTGTTCTGTTGTGCACTATTCTGTTCTGCCCTGTTCTATTATGCACTGTTCTGTGCTGCCCTGCTCTATTTTGCATTGTTCTGTGATGCCCTGTTCTGCCCACTTCTCTGCTGGCTTTATCTTTTTGGCGCTATTCTGTTCTATCCAGTTTTGCGCTGCCTTGGTCTGCCCACTTCTGTGCTGCGTTTTTGTGTTTGACACTGTTCCCTCCTGCTCAGATGTTCTGCCCACTTCTAACTAGTAAGATGAAGAAACTGGGGGGAGGTCTCTCAAAGGGCCATAGCCAATCTAATAAAGGGCGTGGCTTAAAACACGTAAGCTAAACATCTGTGCTTAGCATAGTGTGCCACACTACTGCTATTTTGCTGCTTCTGTCATAGCATCCACATATATGATACAACAAGTAACATTACACCTACAACAAACCAGGACTATTGGCTTTGTCAATGGCTGTTAGTTGCATATTACTAAGGACAATTAAAAGATGCACTGCTTCTCTGTGCTTGTTTTATTTTAATAGCATCATAGTGTTTCAGGCCACATAATATCTAATACTAGATTGGCATCTAGTCTCCTTGGGACTCACAAACTTCTTCTCAACCATTTCCTATACCATCCTGGATAACTTAGCACAGGAACATTCTTCTCATACGCGAGTTTGAGCTATTGACATTGCAAATAACAATGCCTTTTATTTTTGTTTTGGATTTTAAAACATAAATAAAAGGCATTGCCGTTTACAATGCCAATAGCTTAAACTCGCGTAAATCCGAGACCTAATGCATTGCAAATGCTTGTTTTTAAAAGTGACAGAGTGTTGATTAGATTGCCCGCTTAAGTATGCACATAATCATGTCGATCCCGCATACTATTGCAGAGATCTCATATTATAGGTACTGACAGCTGTGGACTTGACATTTAAACACCATAACCACCACTCAATGAGTGCTTTCCCTGCTGTGCTTCCGGATTTGTGGAAGGAGGAGGTACTCTGCATACAGATGTGCTGCAACATATGCAGCAGCTGAAACGTACATCTCCCACACACATGGTTGCTTTGCAGATTTTCATGTTTTTTAAAAAACTTTGCCAGGTTTGCACTATGCAAAGCACAGAAGTTTAAAAATGTGGTGCACAAAGCCCTGTAACTACTTTGCACACCCTTACTTAATTCCATAATGGACACTTTACCATTATTTATCCTTCCTTTCTAGTCACATGTTCACTTAAAAGCTGTTAGAAACTGAGTTATGGTTCTGACAAACACAGACAACCCCTGAAATTCATCAGTTATGTTAACCAACGCACAAAACAAGGCCATATAATTCACGTTGCTTGCATGCCCAAAACACCAGTTTACTCAACGGAATAGAAATACAAAAAATTACAGCAACAAAGTGAGAGATGCACATTATACTATATGTTGTGTGCTTTGGTAACCATAAGTGGCAAATTTCACTGTTTTTCTGCATTTGAGCCAGAACTATAACTCAGTTTGTAAACTCTGATTTTTACAGTGATCCACTGACCATCACGATTGCTGATGGGTATATTAACCCCTTCGATGCTGCGCAGATTCCGCCGCTGTGCTGACGGAATCTTGCGCGGGCGTGGTCATGACGGAATGGTTCCGTCATGAGCACAGCTCAACCGTGGGTCATGACGGAACCATTCCGTCATGAGCACCGAAGGGGTTAACAATTTATTCAAGAAATGTAAACAAAACCTAAACATTTGAATTCCCCTCAGTGTCCATTTTTAGCTGGACTTTGAAGAAAAACAGTATTTCAAGCTAATTCCCCCTAAAGTAAACATGTAATTTAGTACATCCATAACAGCTCCACATATATTATGGTCCTTTATTGCCATCTCAGGGTTCTAGTGGCATTTACAAACCATTCGGTCGTCAGTCGCATGATTTATAATGTCACTGGTGCATCTTGATGGCAATATTAGGCCATTTTACACAGTTACCATTATTGTATGCCATATAAATATGTAAATCCATTTTTGGCTACACATTTGAAATTCTTAAGGTAAGTTTACCAAATTTTGTCTACTATCCTGGGATAAACATTTGGTTAAACAAATGAAGTTAGCTGAACCCTGATCAGGAATTTCATATTTTATAGGATGAAAACTGTGAGAGGCTGACCAGGTATGTGATGTACACTTATGTAAGTGGACACCCTGAACCACTCCAGACAAACCTTATTGTGTTTTAGGAGGTCTTAGACACCTTATAAAGCTAAGTGGTAGCTGTGGAAAGCAGCCTTCAGGCTTAGTCCAGAAGGAGTGAAAAGCAGCTTGTTTGACCAGAATGTAATCTTATAGGTATACATTAAGTAAAAAATAACCACCCAATGTATTTATAAAAATATGTATTTATTATATAACACTCACTAACACAAACTGATATCTCCTACTCAGAGATATGCACAATGCACACAATACTTTGCATAGAAATTACGTAAATAGCACAGAATACACATTGGATTCCAGGGTGGGACCAAACCATATACTAAGAAAGTTGTATAAGAACCACGACTCGTGTCAAGACAATATTCAAAGCATGTAGAAGTGCCGGGGACCCAAGGAACCCCCAAAGGTTGGTGATTAGGGGCCCCAGGGGGATCTTGTGCAGTGTGGGAACACGACCGTGTTCTCCATACAAATCAACGTGTAAGTCGCGGTTGCGATTCTAAAGATTAAGGAGCCTTCCAAGTGGACATTGAAGAAACCCAGTGGAAGGCAGAAGGTTAGAGAGCCACCCCGCCCATGGATACCCTAGTACACACGTTACCTACACCAGGGAAGCCGGTGCATAGGTGTGAAGTTGTGTCGAAAACCGCTGTCCAACCCAATAGAGGACTTTAGGAAAATGCCGCTGCTGGAGTAGGAGAAAGTGTCCGGTGGAACCTGAAGGTGGATTCAGGATGAGAAGTACATGCAAGCATTGGGGACAGAGTCTATGTCATTCAGGAGTGACTCGGATACCTGGAAGACGAATTCCCACCAATGTCGGGAGTTGCAGGAGAGTTGATGGTGACCTTGACTCTGCAGCTCTGAGGACCAGGCTGAGGAAGACCAGGAGCCATGCACGAGCTGTCCCACGTCGGATGTCGAGAGTTAAGGGGTCGGTGTCCGTCGGGAGCACCAACAGGCCTTGGCAACTGTAAACAACGTAGAAGTGGAAGAAGGTGCAATGTCGGGACCAGCAAGTTCCAGGAAACTCACCACAAGCAGGGGAGTCAGGGCAGGCCCCGAGCAATCAGAGGAGCACAAAAGAAAAAAAAGTGACCCTCAACAGGACCCACAGGCTGGAGGCACTGGAGTCGCAAGAGGACCTCGAGCAGATCACCAAAAGATGCAGCCATGGTGCAAACGATGCAATGTGGACAAAGACTTTGGTCACTGGCGATGCTTGAAGTTGGGGCTACTTGGAGCTTGAAGATCTTGGTAGAAGGAAGCCAACAAGCCTTTACAACGGCAAGTCGATGCGCTGCACAGGGCTTTCCGTTCCTGCGGCTCCCAGGAGGGATACTGGCCTCAAACTTGGTGAGGGAGCAGGGCAGGCTTTGAGAGCTGTGGAGAACCACCACCTGTGTTGTTGAACCTTTTGGAGTCCGTAGGAGCTCAGGATCAGGAGACCGATCAGCTTAGTTGCACTGCCGGCAGATGCACGGAAGTGACTCCTTCACTTCAAGGGAGATTCCTTCAGGTGTCTTGGAAGCCCACAAGCGTTAGAAGGTTCCTGTATGGTGCACAGGCACAGACGATGCAGCAGACTGAAAGGGGGATGAAGTCAAGCCCAAACAAAGTCTAGTGAAGTCCAGAGTGCCCAGACAGAAGAAGTTGAAGTGGTGTCTGAATTGAATCGTGTCCCACAACAAATCTAGGGACCTGCGCCCAGATAAGCCCTTAGGCACTGAGAGCTTAACGGAGGGCTCTTCCAGTGGGAAACAACCTTTACAATGCAGTCATTACAACTCAGCCTTTACAACGCATGTCACTACAACGCATGTCATTACAACACATGTCACTACAACGCATGCCATTACAACGCATTATAAGGTAAGTAATGGGGAATAGTCATTTTTAACCCTACACTATCCAACACGTACCCTATTGTTGCACTCACTGGAGTTGGAATAGTAATTTTTGCCCCTACACTATCCAACACTTACCCCACTGTTGCCCTAAAAGTAATATGCGTTGTAATGGTATGTTTTGCAATGTAATGCGTTGTAAATATAGTTTCTAAAAATGCATTGTGATGTCATGCGTTGTCAAATCATGCGTTGTAATGGATGTTTCAATGTAAAAACTGCGTTGTAAAGGCATGCATTGTAAATGTTTGTGTTGAAACGTCATACATTCCTTCCAGTGCTTGGAATCATACCTCCCGTATGATGCCAACATGTTTGATACCAAACATGATAGGATCCGTTGCAGCCAGTTTTGAGATGGTCATCACGTAATTACAAGGTGCCCCTCTATATGGTATATGGCTGCTTCACTGACAACCCGGGAGAATGGACTCCGTAGGGTGTAGCTGTGTGCTGCTCATGCAGGGGCACCCTCTCACTTAGAACCAAGCACCCTGCCTTCAGGATTGCAAAGGTCTGCCATAGGGGTGACTTATAGGGTTTAAGTGCAGTGACCCTAGATATAGGGAACCTATATCTTTAGTAAGTGGTGCTTGCACCAGCTTACACAGGCTGCAATGGGGGACCTCTGGGGTACCTATGCCCTGGGTGCCTTAGTAACATATACTAGGTACTGTTAAGGGTACACCAGTATCCAATCTGGGCTGTACCTAAGTACTGACCACAACAAATTAACCTGATTAGCAGGATCTCAGTCAGACTAGTCAAAAACAGCTTAGCACCAGCCAAAAAGTGGGGGTAACCATAAAACCAGATCCTACTTTCCTACACAACCACCCACCCCCAAACATAAGGAGATGAGACTAACCTTGCCCGGTTGAGTCTTCATTTTCTAAGAGGAAATATCTGGAGAGTCCATCTGCATTGGCATGGTTACTTCCAGGTCTATGTTCCACTGTATAGTCCATCCCCTGTAGGTAAATGGACCACCTCAAAAGTTTGGGGTTTTCACCTTTCATCTGTTTAAGCCATAAGAGGGGCTTATGGTCTGTCTGAACAATGAAGTGAGTGCCAAACAAGTATGGCCTCAACGTCTTCAGGCCCCAGACCACAGCAAAGGCCTCCCTCTCAATAGCTGACCAAAGTTTCTCTCTGGGCGGTCAACCTTCTGCTGACAAAAGCTACTGGTTGATCCTCGCCCTCTGCATTCAATTGTGATAACAAAGCCCCTACACCTAACTCAGATGCATCTGTCTGAACAATGAAAGTTTTAGAGTAACCAGGACTTTGCAGAATGGGATGAGTGTACATGGCCTGCTTGGGGCCATCAAATGCCTTTTGACAGCTTACTGTCCACTGAACTCTCTTGGACATTTTCTTTTATGTCAGATCATTCTCATATCCATTCCCATATCCCTTCACAAATCTTCTGTAATACCCAGTAAGGCCCAAAAGAGCTCTTACCTGAGTCTCAGTAGTTGGAGCAACCCATTCCATTGTGGTCTGGATTATGCTCTGTAGAGGTTGAACCTGGCCTCCAACTACCAGCTGGCCCGAGTACACAATCTTGCTCTGCCCTATCTGGTACTTAGTGGCCTTGATAGTGAGGCCTGCTTTCTGCAGAGCCTCCTCAACATTCTAGAGGTAGACCAGGTAATCCTCCCAGGTGGAGCTAAAGACAGCTATATAATCTAGATATGCTGCACTATAGGCTTCCAGACCTGTTAGAACTTTGTTCGCCAACCTCTGGAATGTAGCAAAACCAAAGGGGATGAGGGACGGAGTGGTAAACATTGCAAGCACTCACCCCCAGTCAACTGATCTGGGTTTAATCCATCATCATTCTTTAGCTCACTCCGCCACCCCAGTTCAGACATGGCCATATGCAAACTTGACACCCAGTCAAACCATCTGGTCTACTCATGAAGTGAATACAGGTGATAGCCTACCTGTTAAGAATAAAATCTACAGGCAGCCTGACCATGTCAGAGATTGCATCAGGACAGAGGTCCAGAAGATGCTGGAGTTGGGAGTAATTGACTCCTCAGATAACCCTTGGGCTAGCAAAGTAGTCCTAGTACCCAAACCTCACACCAAGGGTGGAAAAAGAGAAATTAGGTTTTGTGTAGACTACAGAGGTTGCAATACAGTCACTAGAACTGATGCACATCCAATACCCAGGGGAGATGAATTTATAGACACTTTGGCCTCAGACAAGTTTCTGAGTACATTTGGCCTGGCTGCTGGCTACTGGCAAATCAGACCAGCTGAGGATGCCAAGCCAAAAACAGCATGCTCAACCCTAGTGGGCATGCTCATTTAATTGTAATGCTCTTTGGTTTGAAGAATGCACTTGCCACATTCCAGAGGTTGCAAAAGACACACAATTGATGGACAGAATGCAGAACAAATCAAAACATTCACTCCCAGTCAAGAAATTTGGGTTAAATCCATCATTCTTTTTCACACCATGCCACCCCAGTTAAGACCTGGACATATGCAAATCAGTCATGACCCTGTGCCTCATGGGAAAAGTCCAGCCCGAACTGCCAAGCCAGGTCCTCCCTGGATCGGAAACAAGCATCCTAGGACCGATTTCGGGGTTTTACCCCTCTTCAGCCAGGATAGCTTGATTCCAGAGGCACAGTGAGCTCAGGACCCACGTCTGGGCATACCTGGAGCACTTAGGGAGGGAAAGCAAAAGACACACAATTAATGGACAGAATGAAGAACAAATTAAAACATTCACCCCCAGTCAAGAGATCTGGGTTAAATCCATCATTCTTTTGCTCACCATGCCACCCCAGTGTAGACCTGGCCATATGCAAATCAGTCTTGACCCTGTGCCTCATGGGAAAAGTCCAGCCCGAACTGCCAAGCCAGGTCCTCCCAGGACCGGAAACAAATATCCTAGGACCGGTTTCGGGGATACACCCCTCTTCAGCCAGGATAGCCTAATTCCAGTGGCACAGTGAGCCCAGGACCCACGCCTGGGCACACCTGGCGCACTTAGGGCGAGTAAGCAAAAGACACACAATTGATGGACGGAATACATAACAAATCAAAACATTCACCCCAGTCAAGAGATCTGGGTTAAATCCATCATTCATTTGCTCACAATGCCACCCCAGTTTAGACCTGGTCATATGCAAATCAGCCTTGACCCTGTGCTTCATGGGAACAGTCCAGCCCGAACTGCCAAGCTAGGTCCTCCCAGCACCGGAAACAAGCATCCTAGGACCAGTTTCAGGGTTTCACCCCTTTTCAGCCAGGATTGCTTGATTCCAGTGGCACAGTGAGCCCAGGACCTACGTCTGGGCATACCTGGCGCACTTAGGGCGAGAAAGCAAAAGACACACAATTGATGGACGGAATGCAGAACAAATAAAAACATTCACCCACAGTCAAGAGATCTGGGTTAAATCCATCATTCTTTTACTCACCATGCCACCCCCATTTAGTTCTGGCCATATGCAAATCAGGCTTTACCCTGTGCCTCATGGGAACAGTCCAGCCCGAACTGCCAAACCAGGTCCTCCCTGGACCGGAAACAAGCACCCTAGGACCGGTTTCGCGGTTTCACCCCTCTTCAGCCAGGATAGCTTGATTCCAGTGGCACAATGAGCCCAGGACTCTCGTCTGGGCATACCTGGCGCACTTAGGGCAAAAAAACAAAAGACACACAATTGATGGACGGAATGCAGAACAAATCAAAACATTCACCCCAAGTCAAGAGACCTGGGTTAAATCCATCATTCTTTTGCTCACCATGCCACCCCAGTCTTGACCCTGTGCCTCATGGCAACAGTCCAGCCTGAACTGCCAAGCCAGGTCCTCCCTGGACCGGAAACAAGCATCCTAGGACCGGTTTCGGGGTTTCACCCCTCTTCAGCCAGGATAGCTTGATTCCAGTGGCACAGTGAGCCCAGGACCCACATCTGGGCATACCTGGCGCACTTAGTTTGAGAAAGCAAAAGACACACAATTGATGGACGGAATGCAGAACAAATCAAAACCTTTACCCCCCGTCAAGAGATCCGGGTTGAATCCATCATTCTTTTGCTCACCATACCACCCCAGTTTAGACCTGGTCATATGAAAATCAGTCTTGACCCTGTGCCTCATGGGAACAGTCCAGCCCGAACTGCAAGCTAGGCCCTCCCGGCACCGGAAACAAGCATCCTAGGACCAGTTTCAGGGTTTCACCCCTCTTCAGCCAGGATAGCTTGATTCCAGTGGCACAATGAGCCCAGGACCCACGTCTGAGTATACCTGGCGCACTAAGGGCGAAAAAACAAAAGACACACAATTGATGGACGGAATGCAGAACAAATCAAAACATTCACCCCCAGTCAAGAGATCTGGGTTAAATCCATCATTCTTTTGCTCACCATGCCACCCCAGTTTAGACCTGGACATATGCAAATCAGATTTGACCCTGTGCCTCATGGCAACAGTCCGGCCGAACTGCCAAGCCAGGTCCTCCCTGGACCGGAAACAAGCAACCTAGGACCGGTTTCAGGGTTTCTCCCCTCTTCAGCCAGGATAGCTTGATTCCAGTGGCACAATGAGCCCAGGACCCTCGCCTGGGCATACCTGGCGCACTTAGGGCAAAAAAACAAAAGACACACAATTGATGGACGGAATGCAGAACAAATCAAAACATTCACCCCCAGTCAAGAGATCTGGGTTAAATCCATCATTTCTTTGCTCACCATGCCACCCCAGTCTTGACCCTGTGCCTCATGGCAACAGTCCAGCCTGAACTGCCAAGCCAGGTCCTCCCTGGACCGGAAACAAGCATCCTAGGACCGGTTTCGGGGTTTCACCCCTCTTCAGCCAGGATAGCTTGATTCCAGTGGCACAGTGAGCCCAGGACCCACATCTGGGCATACCTGGCGCACTTAGTTTGAGAAAGCAAAAGACGCACAATTGATGGACGGAATGCAGAACAAATCAAAACATTTACCCCCCGTCAAGAGATCCGGGTTGAATCCATCATTCTTTTGCTCACCATACCACCCCAGTTTAGACCTGGTCATATGAAAATCAGTCTTGACCCTGTGCCTCATGGGAACAGTCCAGCCCGAACTGCAAGCTTGGTCCTCCCTGGACTGGAAACAAGCATCATAGGACCGGTTTCGGGGTTTCACCCCTCTTCAGCCAGGATAGCTTGATTCCAGTGGCACAATGAGCCCAGGACCCACGTCTGAGTCTACCTGGTGCACTAAGGGCGAAAAAACAAAAGACACACAATTGATGGACGGAATGCAGAACAAATCAAAACATTCACCCCCAGTCAAGAGATCTGGGTTAAATCCATCATTCTTTTGCTCACCATGCCACCCCAGTTTAGACCTGGACATATGCAAATCAGATTTGACCCTGTGCCTCATGGCAACACTCTGGCCTGAACTGCCAAGCCAGGTCCTCCCTGGACCGGAAACAAGCAACCTAGGACTGGTTTCAGGGTTTCTCCCCTCTTCAGCCAGGATAGCTTAATTCCAGTGGCACAGTGAGACAAAGACCCACATCTGGGCGTACCTGGCGCACTTAGGGCGAGAAAGCAAAATACACACAATTGATGGACGGAATGCAGAACAAATCAAAACATTCACCCTTCAGTCAAGAGATCTGGGTTAAATCCATCATTATTTTGCTCACCATGAAACCCCAGTTTAGACCTTGCCATATACAAATCAGTCTTGATCCTGTGCATTATGGGAACAGTCCAGCCCGAACTGCCAAGCCAGGTCCTCCCTGGACTGGAAAGAGCATCCTAGGACCGGTTTCGGGGTTTCACCCCTCTTCAGCCAGGATAGCTTGATTCCAGTGGCACAATGAGCCCAGGACCCACGTCTGGGTATGCCTGGCGCACTTAGGGCAAAAAGACAAAAGACACACAATTGATGGATGGAATGCAGAACAAATCAAAACATTCACCCCCAGTCAAGAGATCTGGGCTAAATCCATCATTCTTTTGCTCACCATGCCACCCCAGTTTAGACCTGGCCATATGTAAATCAGTCTTGACCCTGTGCCTCATTTCAACAGTCCAGCCTGAACTGCCAAGCCAGGTCCTCCCTGGACCGGAAATAAACATCCTAGGACCGGTTTCGGGGTTTCACCCCTCTTCAGCCAGGATAGCTTGATTCCAGTGGAACAGTGAGCCCAGGACCCACGTCTGGACATAGCTGGTACACTTAGGACGAGATAGCAAAAGACACACAATTGATGGACGGAATGTAGAACACATCAGAACTTTCACCCCCAGTCAAGAGATCTGGGTTAAATCCAATATTCTTTAGCTCACCATGCCACCCCAGTTTAGACCTGGCCATATGCAAATCAGTCTTCACCCTGTGCCTCCTGGGAACAGTCCAGCCCGAACTGCCAAGCTAGGTCCTCCGGGGGCTGGAAAAAAGCATCCTAGGACAGGTTTCGGTGTTTCACCCCTCTTCGGCCATAATAGCTTGATTCCAGTGGCACAATGAGCCCAAGACCCACGTCTGGGCATACCTGGCGCACTTAGGGCGAAAAAACAAAAGACACACAATTGATGGACGGAATGCAGAACAAATCAAAACATTCCCCCACAGTCAAGAGATCTGGGTTAAATCCATCATTCTTTTGCTCACCATGCCACACCAGTTTGGACCTGGCCATATGCAAATCAGTCTTGACCCTGTGCCTCATGACAGCAGTCCAGTCTGAACTGCCAAGCCAGGTTCTCACTGGACCGGAAACAAGCATCCTAAGACCGGCTTCGGGGTTTCACCCCTCTTCAGCCAGGATAGCTTCATTCCAGTGGCACAGTGAGCCCAAGACCCACATCTGGGCATACCTGGTGCACTTAGGCAGAGAAAGCACAAGACACACAATTGATGGATGGAATGCAGAACAAATCAAACCATTCACCCCACTCAAAAGATCTGGGTTAAATTCCTCATTCTTTTGCTCACCATGCCACCCCCGTTTGGACCTGGCCATATACAAATCAGTCTTGACGCTGTGCCTGATGGTAACAGTCCAGCCCGAACTGCCAAACCAGGTCCTCCATGGACCGGAAACAAGCACCCTAGGACCGGGTACAGGGTTTCACCCCTCTTCAGCCAGGATTGATTGATTCCATGGCACAATGAGCCCAGGGCCCACGTCTGGGCGTACCTGGCGCACTTAGGGCAAGAAAGCAAAAGACACACAATTGATGGACGGAATGCAGAACAATTCAAAACCTTCACCCCCAGTCAAGAGATCTGGGTTAAATCCATCATTCTTTTGCTCACCATGCCACCCCAGTTTAGACCTGGACATATGCAAATCAAACTTGACCCTGTGCCTCATGGCAACAGTCCAGCCTGAACTGCCAAGCCAGGTCCTACCTGGACCGGAAACAAGCATCCTAGGACCGGTTTCAGGGTTTCACCCCTCTTCAGCCAGGATAGTTTAATTCCAGTGGCACAGTCAGCCCAAGACCCACATCTGGGCATACCTGGCACACTTAGGGCGAGAAAGCAAAAGACAAACAATTGATGGACGGAATGCAGAACAAATCAAAACATTCACCCCCAGTCAAGAGATCTGAGTTAAATCCATCATTATTTTGCTCACCATGAAACCCCGGTTTAGACCTGGCCATATGCAAATCAGTCTTGATCCTGTGCATTATGGGAACAGTCCAGCCCGAAATGCCAAGCCAGGTCCTCCATGGACTGGAAAGAAGCATCCTAGGACCGGTTTCGGGGTTTCACCCCTCTTCAGACAGGATAGCTTGTTTCCAGTGTCACAGTGAGCCCAGGACCCACGTCTGGGCATACCTGGCGCACTTAGGGCGAGAAAGCTAAAGACAAACAATTGATGAACGGAATGCAGTAGAAATAAAAACATTCACCCCCAGTCAAGAGATCTGGGTTAAATCCACCATTCTTTTGCTCACCATGCCACCCCACTTTAGACCTGGCCGTATGCAAATCAGTCTTGACCCTGTGCCTCAATGGCACAGTCCTGCTTGAACTGACAAGCCAGGTCCTCCCTGGATCAGAAACAAGCATCCTAGGACCGGATTCGGGGTTTCACCCCTCTTCAGCCAAGATAGCATGATTCCAGTGGCACAGTGAGCCCAGGACCTACGTCTGGGCATACCTGGCGCACTTAGGGTGAGAAAGCCAAAGACACACAATTGATGGATGGAATGCAGAACAAATCAAAACATTCACCCCAGTCAAGAGATCTGGGTTAAATCCATCATTCTTTTGCTCACCATGCCACCCCACTTTAGACCTGTCGATATTCAAATCAGTCTTGACCCTGTGCCTCATGGGAACAGTCCAGCCCGAAATACCAATCCAGGTCATCCCCAGACCAGAAACAAGCATCATAGGACCGGTGTCGGAGTTTCACCCCTTCAGACAGGATAGCTTGATTCCAGTGGCACAGTGAGCCCAGGACCCACGTCTGGGCATACCTGGCGCACTTAGGGCGAAAAAACAAAAGACACACAATTGATGGACGGAATGCAGAACAAATCAAAACATTCACCCCCATGTAAGAGATCTGGGTTAAATCCATCATTCTTTTGCTCACCATGCCACACCAGTTTCGACCTGGCCATATGCAAATCAGTCTTGACCCTGTGCCTCATGACAGCAGTCCAGTCTGAACTGCCAAGCCAGGTTCTCACTGGACCGGAAACAAGCATCCTAAGACCGGCTTCGGGGTTTCACCCCTCTTCAGCCAGGATAGCTTGATTCCAGTGGCACAGTGAGCCCAGGACCCACATCTGGGCATACCTGGTGCACTTAGGACGAGAAAGCAAAAGTCACACAATTGATGGACGGAATGCAGAACAAATCAAAACATTCACCCCCAGTCAAGAGATCTGGGTTAAATCCATCATTCTTTTGCCTCACCATGCCACCCCAGTATAGACCTGGCCATATGCAAATCAGTCTTGATCCTGCGCCTCATGGGAACAGTCCAGCCCGAACAGCCGAGCCAGGTCCTCCCAGAACCGGAAACAAGAATCCTAGGACCGGTTTCGGGGTTTCATCCCTCTTCAGCCAGGATAGCATAATTCCAGTGGCACTGTGAGCCAAGGACCCACGTCTGGGCATACCTGGCGCACTTAGGGAGAGAAAGCACAAGACACACAATTGATGGATGGAATGCAGAACAAATCAAAACATTCACCCCACTCAAAAGATCTGGGTTAAATTCATCATTCTTTTGCTCACCATGCCACCCCTGTTTGGACCTGGCCATATACAAATCAGTCTTGACGCTGTGCCTGATGGTAACAGCCCAGCCCGAACTGCCAAACCAGGTCCTCCCTGGACCGGAAACAAGCACCCTAGGGCCGGTTTCGTGGTTTCACCCCTCTTCAGCCAGGATAACTTGATTCCAGTGGCACAATGAGCCCAGGACCTATGTCTGGGCATACCTGGTGCACTTAGGGCAAAAAAACAAAAGACACACAATTGAGGAACGGAATGCAGAACAAATCAAAACATCCACCCCTAATCAAGAGATCTGGGTTAAATCCATCATTCTCTTGCAATCCATGCCACCCCAGTTTAGACCTGGCCATATGTAAATCAGTCTTGACCCTGTGCCTCATGGCAACAGTCCAGCCTGAACTGCCAAGGCAGGTCCTCCCTGGACCGGAAATAAGCATCCTAGGACCGGTTTCGGGGTTTCACCCCTCTTCAGCCAGGATAGCTTGATTCCAGTGGCACAGTGAGCCCAGGACCCATGTCTGGGCATACCTGGCGCACTTAGGGCGAGTAAGCAAAAGACACACAATTGATGGACAGAATGCATAACAAATAAAACATTTACCCCCTCAAGAGATCTGGGCTAAAATCATCATTCTTTTGCTCACCATACCACCCCAGTTTAGACCTGGTCATATGCAAATCAGCCTTGACCCTGTGCCTCATGGGAACAGTCCAGCCCGAACTGCCAAACCAGGTCCTTCCTGGACCGGAAACTAGCACCCTAGGACTGGGTTCAGGGTTTCACCCCTCTTCAGCCAGGATTGCTTGATTCCATGGCACAATGAGCCCAGGGCCCACGTCTGAGCGTACCTGGTGCGCTAAGGGCCAAAAATCAAAAGACACACAATTGATGGACGGAATGCAGAACAAATCAAAACATTCACCCCCAGTCAAGAGATCTGGGTTAAATCCATCATTCTTTTGCTCACCATGCCACCCCATTTATGACCTGGACATATGCAATTCAGTCTTGACCCGGTGCCTCATGGGAACTGTCAAGCCCGAACTGCCAAGCCAGATTTTCCCTGAACCGGAAACAAGCATCCTAGGACCATTTTCGGGGTTTCACCCCTCTTCAGCCAGGATAGCTTGATTCCAGTGGAACAGTGAGCCCAGGACGCACGTCTGGACATAGCTGGCGCACTTAGGACGAGATAGCAAAAGACACACAATTGATGGACGGAATGCAGAACAAATCAGAACTTTCACCCCCAGTCAAGAGATCTGGGTTAAATCCAATATTCTTTAGCTCACCATGCCACCCCAGTTTAGACCTGGCCATATGCAAATCAGTCTTCACCCTGTGCCTCCTGGGAACAGTCCAGCCCGAACTGCCAAGCTAGGTCCTCCGGGGACCGGAAAAAAGCATCCTAGGACCGGTTTAGGGGTTTCACCCCTCCTGAGCCAGGATAGCTTGATTCCAGTGGCACAATGAGCCCAGGACCCACGTCTGGGCATACCTGGCGCACTTAGGGCGAAAAAACAAAAGACACACAATTGATGGACGGAGTGCAGAACAAATCAAAACATCCACCCCTAGTCAAGAGATCTGGGTTAAACCCATCATTCTCTTGCTCACCATGCCACCCCCGTTTGGACCTGGCCATATGTAAATCAGTCTTGACCCTGTGCCTCATGGCAACAGTCCAGCCTGAACTGACAAGCCAGGTCCTCCCTGGACCAGAAATAAACATCCTAGGACCGGTTTCGGGGTTTCACCCCTCTTCAGCCAGGATAGCTTGATTCCAGTGGCACAGTGAGCCCAGGACCCATGTCTGGGCATAGCTGGCGCACTTAGGGCGAGTAAGCAAAAGACAAACAATTGATGGACAGAATGCATAACAAATAAAACAATTACCCCCGTCAAGAGATCTGCGTTAAATCCATCATTTTTTTGCTCACCATGCCACCCCAGTTTAGACCTGGACATATGCAAATCAGACTTGACCCTGTGCCTCATGGCAACAGTCCAGCCTGAACTGCCAATCCAGGTCCTACCTGGACCGTAAACAAGCATCCTAGGACCGGTTTCAGGGTTTCACCCCTCTTCAGCCAAGATAGTTTAATTCCAGTGGCACAGTCAGCCCAAGACCCACATCTGGGCATACCTGGCGCACTTAGGGCGAGAAAGCAAAAGACACACAATTGATGGACGGAATGCAGAACAAATCAAAACATTCACCCCCAGTCAAGAGATCTGAGTTAAATCCATCATCATTTTGCTCACCATGAAACCCCAGTTTAGACCTGGCCATATGCAAATCAGTCTTGATCCTGTGCATTATGGGGAACAGTCCAGCCCGAACTGCCAAGCCAGGTCCTCCATGGACTGGAAAAAAGCATCCTAGGACCGGTTTCGGGGTTTCACCCCTCTTCAGACCGGATAGCTTGTTTCCAGTGTCACAGTGAGCTCAGGACCCACGTCTGGGCATACCTGGCGCACTTAGGGCGAAAAAGCTAAAGACAAACAATTGATGAACGGAATGCAGTAGAAATAAAAACATTCACCCCCAGTCAAGAGATCTGGGTTAAATTCATCATTCTTTTACTCACCATGCAACCCCAGTTTAGACCTGGCTATTTGCAAATCATTCTTGACCCTGTGCCTCATGGGAACTGTCAAGCCCGAACTGCCAAGCCAGATTTTCTCTAGACCGGAAACAAACATCCAAGGACCGGTTTCGGGGTTTCATCCCTCTTAAGCAGCCAGGATAGCTTGATTCCAGTGGCACAGTGAGCTCAGGACCCACGTGTGGGCATACCTGGCGCTCTTAGGGCGAAAAAAAAAAAGACACACAATTAATGGACGGAATGCAGAACATATCAAGAGATCTGGGCTAAATCCATCATTCTTTTGCTCACCATGCCACCCCAGTTTAGACCTGGCCATATGTAAATCAGTCCAGCCTGAACTGCCAAGCCAGGTCCTCCCTGGACCGGAAATAAACATCCTAGGACCGGTTTCGGGGTTTCACCCCTCTTCAGCCAGGATAGCTTGATTCCAGTGGCACAGTGAGCCCAGGACCCACATCTGGGCATACCTGGCGCACTTAGGATGAGAAAGCAAAAGACACACAATTGATGGACGGAATGCACAACAAATCAAAACATTCACCCCCCCGTCAAGAGATCTGGGTTAAATCCATCATTCGTTTGCTCACCATGCCACCCCAGTTTAGACCTGGCCATTCGCAAATCAGTCTTGACCCTGTGCCTCATGGGAACAGTCCAGCCCGAACTGCCTAACCAGGTCCTCCCTGGACCGGAAACAAGCACCCTAGGACCGGTTTCGGGGTTTCACCCCTCTTCAGCCAGGATAGCTTGATTCCAGTGGCACAATAAGCCCAGGACCCACGTTTGGGAATACCTAGCGAACTTAAGGGTGAAAAAAAAAAAGACACACAATTGATAGACGGAATGCAGACCAAATCAAAACATTCACCCCCCCGTCAAGAGATCTGGGTTAAATCCATCATTCTTTTGCTCACCATGCCACCCCAGTTTAGACCTGGCCATAAGCAAATCACTCTTGACCCTGTGACTCAAGGGAACATTCCAGGCCAAACTGACAAGCCAGGTCCTCCCTGGACCAGAAACAAGCATCCTAAGACCGGTTTCGGGGTTTCACCCTTCTTCAGCCAGGATAGCTTGATTCTAGTGGCACAGTGAGCCCAGGACCACCGTCTGGGCATACCTGGCGCACTTAGGGTGAGAAAGCAAAAGACGCACAATTGATAGACGGAATGCAGAACAAATCAAAACATTCACCCCAGTCAAGAGATCTGGGTTAAATCCATCATTCTTTTGCTCACCATGCCACCCCAGTTTAGACCTGGTCATGTGCAAATCAGTCTTGACCCTGTGCCTCATGGGAACAGTCCAGCCTGAACTGCCAAGCTAGGTCCTCCCTGGACCGGAAACAAGCTCCTAGTTCCGGTTTCGGGGTTTCACCCCTCTTCAGCCAGGATTGCTCTATTCCAGTGGCACAGTGAGCCCAGGACCTACGTCTGGGCATACCCGGCGCACTTAGGGCAAAAAAACAAAAGACACACAATTGATAATCGGAATGCAGAACAAATCAAAACATTCACCCCCAGTCAAGAGATCTGGGTTAAATCCATGATTCTTTTGCCTCACCATGCCACCCCAGTTTAGACCTGGCCATATTCAAATCAGTCTTGACCCTGTGCCTCATGGGAACAGTCCAGCCCGAACTGCCAATCTAGGTCCTCCCTGGAACAGAAACAAGCATCCTAGGACCGGTTTCGGGGTTTCACCCCTCTTCAGCCAGGATAGCTTGATTCCAGTGGCACAGTGAGCCCAGGACCCACATCTGGGCATACCTGGCGCACTTAGTTTGAGAAAGCAAAAGACACACAATTGATGGACGGAATGCAGAACAAATCAAAACATTTACCCCCGTCAAGAGATCCGGGTTGAATCCATCATTCGTTTGCTCACCATACCACCCCAGTTTAGACCTGGCCATATGCAAATCAGTCTTGACCATGTGCCTCATGGCAACAGTCCAGCCTGAACTGTCAAGCCAGGTTCTCCCTGAACCGGAAACAAGCATCCTAGGATCGGTTTCTGGGTTTCACCACTCCTCAGCCAGGATCGCTTGATTCCAGTGGCACAGTGAGCCCAGGACCCACATCTGGGCATACTTGCGCACTTAGGACGAGAAAGCAAAAGACACTCAATTGAAGGACGGAGTGCAGAACAAATCAAAACATTCACCCCCAGTCAAGAGATCTTGGTTAAATCCATCATTCTTTTGCTCACCATGCCACCCCAGTTTAGACCTGGCGATATGAAAATCTGTCATGACCCTGTGCGTCATGGGAACAGTCCAGCCTGAACTGCCAAGCCAGGTACTCCCTGGACCGGAAATAAGCATCCTAGGACCGGTTTCGGGCCTTCACCCCTCTTCAGCCAGGATAGCTTGATTCCAGTGGCACAGTGATCCCAGGACCCACGTCTGGGCATAAATGGCGCACTTAGGGCGAGAAAGCAAAAGACACACAATTGATGGACGGAATACAGAACAAATCAAAACATTCACCACAGTCAAGAGATCTGGGTTAAATCCATCATTCATTTGCTCACCATGCCACCCCAGTTTAGACCTGGCCATATGCAAATCAGTTTTGACCCTGTGCCTCAAGGGAACAGTCCAGCCCGAACTGACAAGCCAGGTCCTCCCTGGACCAAAAACAAGCATCCAAGGACCGATTTCGGGGTTTCACCCCTCTTCAGCCAATACTGCTTGATTCCAGTGGCACAGTGAGCCCAGGACCCACGTCTGGGCATACCTGGCGCACTTAGGGCGAGAAAGCAAAAGACACACAATTGATGGACGGAATGCAGAACAAATCAAAACATTCACCCCAGTCAAGAGATCTGGGTTAAATCCATCATTCATTTGCTCACCATGCCACCCCAGTTTAGATCTGTCTATATGCAAATCAGTCTTGACCCTGTGCCTCATGGGAATAGTCCAGCCCGAACTGCCAATCCAGGTCCTCCCCGGACCAGAAACATGCATCATAGGACCGGTTTCAGGGTTTCACCACTCTTCAGCCAGGCTAGCTTGATTCCAGTGGGACAGTGAGTCCAGGACCCACATCTGGGCATAATTGGCGCACTTAGGGAGAGAAAGCAAAAGACACACAATTGATGGACGGAATGCAGAGCAAATCAAAACATTCACCTCCAGTCAAGAGATCTGTGATAAATACATCATTCTTTTGCTCACCATGCCACCCCAGTTTAGACTTGGCCATTCGCAAATCAGTCTTGACCCTGTGCCTCATGGGAACAGTCAAGCCTGAACTGCCAAGCCAGGTCCTCCCTGGACCAGAAGCAAACATCCTAGGACCGGTTTCAGGGTTTCAACCCTCTTCAGCAATGATAGCTTGATTCCAGTGGCACAGTGAGCCCAGGACCCATGTCTGGGCATACCTGGCGCACTTAGGGCGAGAAACCAAAAGACACGCAATTGATGGACGGAATGCAGAAGAAATCAAAACATTCACCCCCAGTCAAGAGATCTGGGTTAAATCCATCATTCTTTTGCTCACCATGCCACCTCAGTTTAGACCTGGCCATATGCAAATCAGTCTTGACCCTGTGCCTCAAGGGAACAGTCCAGCCCGAACTGACAAGCCAGGTCCTCCCTGGACCAGAAACAAGCATCCAAGGACCGGTTTCGGGATTTCACCCCTCTTCAGCCAGGACTGCTTGATTCCAGTGGCACAGTGAGCCCAGGACCCACGTCTGGGCATACCTGGCGCACTTAGGGCGAGAAACCAAAAGACACACAATTGATGGACGGAATGCAGAACAAATCAAAACATTCACCCAAGTCAAGAGATCTGGGTTAAATCCATCATTCATTTGCTCACCATGCCACCACAGTTTAGACTCGGCCATATGCAAATCAGTCTTGACCCTGTGCCTCATGGGAACAATCCAGCCAGAACTGCCAAGCCAGGTCCTCCCTGGACCGGAAACAAGCATCCTAGGACCGGTTTTGGTGTTTCACCCCTCTTCAGCAAGGATAGGTTGATTCCAGTGGCACAATGAGCCCAGGACCCATGTCTGGGCATACCTAGCGCACTTAGGGTGAGAAAGCAAAAGACACACAATTGATGGAAGGAATGCAGAACAAATCAAAACATTCACCCCCAGTCAAGAGATCTGGGTTAAATCCATCATTCTTTTGCTCACCATGCCACCCCAGTTTAGACCTGGCCATATGCAAATCAGTCTTGACCATGTGCCTCATGGCAACAGTCCAGCCTGAACTGTCAAGCCAGGTTCTCCCTGAACCGGAAACAAGCATCCTAGGATCGGTTTCTGGGTTTCACTACTCCTCAGCCAGGATAGCTTGATTCCAGTGGCACAGTGAGCCCAGGACCCACATCTGGGCATACTTGGCGCACTTAGGACGAGAAAGCAAAAGACACTCAATTGATGGACGGAGTGCAGAACAAATCAAAACATTCACCCCCAGTCAAGAGATCTGGGTTAAATCCATCATTCTTTTGCTCACCATGCCACCCCAGTTGAGACCTGGCCATATGAAAATCAGTCTTGACCCTGTGCGTCATAGGAACAGTCCAGCCTGAACTGCCAAGCCAGGTACTCCCTGGACCGGAAATAAGCATCCTAGGACCGGTTTCGGGACTTCACCCCTCTTCAGCCAGGATAGCTTGATTCCAGTGGCACAGTGATCCCAGGACCCACGTCTGGGCATAAATGGCGCACTTAGGGCGAGAAAGCAAAAGACACACAATTGATGGACGGAATACAGAACAAATCAAAACATTCACCACAGTCAAGAGATCTGGGTTAAATCCATCATTCATTTGCTCACCATGCCACCCCAGTTTAGACCTGGCCATATGCAAATCAGTTTTAACCCTGTGCCTCAAGGGAACAGTCCAGCCCGAACTGCCAATCCAGGTCCACCCAGGACCAGAAACATGCATCATAGGACCGGTTTCAGGGTTTCACCACTCTTCAGCCAGGATAGCTTGATTCCAGTGGGACAGTGAGTCCAGGACCCACATCTGGGCATAATTGGCGCACTTAGGGAGAGAAAGCAAAAGACACACAATTGATGGACGGAATGCAGAGCAAATCAAAACATTCACCTCCAGTCAAGAGATCTGTGATAAATACATCATTCTTTTGCTCACCATGCCACCCCAGTTTAGACTTGGCCATTCGCAAATCAGTCTTGACCCTGTGCCTCATGGGAACAGTCCAGCCTGAACTGCCGCGCCAGGTCCTCCCTGGACCAGAAGCAAACATCCTAGGACCGGTTTCAGGGTTTCAACTCTCTTCAGCCAGGATAGCTTGATTCCAGTGGCACAATGAGCCCAGGACCCATGTCTGGGCATACCTGGCGCACTTAAGGCGAGAAACCAAAAGACACGCAATTGATGGACGGAATGCAGAAGAAATCAAAGCATTCACCCCCAGTCAAGAGATCTGGGTTAAATCCAACATTATTTTGCTCACCATCCCACCTCAGTTTAGACCTGGCCATATGCAAATCAGTCTTGACCCTGTGCCTCAAGGGAACAGTCCAGCCCGAACTGACAAGCCAGGTCCTCCCTGGACCAGAAACAAGCATCCAAGGACCGGTTTCGGGGTTTCACCCCGATTTCAGCCAGGACTGCTTGATTCCAGTGGCACAGTGAGCCCAGGACCCACGTCTGGGCATACCTGGCGCACTTAGGGCGAGAAAGCAAAAGACACACAATTGATGGACGGAATGCAGAACAAATCAAAACATTCACCCCAGTCAAGAGATCTCGGTTAAATCCATCATTCATTTGCTCACCATGCCACCACAGTTTAGACTCGGCCATGTGCAAATCAGTCTTGACCCTGTGCCTCATGGGAACAGTCCAGCCAGAACTGCCAAGCCAGGTCCTCCCTGGACCAGAAACAAGCATCCTAGGACCGGTTTTGGGGTTTCACCCCTCTTCAGCAAGGATAGGTTGATTCCAGTGGCACAATGAGCCCAGGACCCATGTCTGGGCATACCTGGCGCACTTAGGGTGAGAAAGCAAAAGACACACAATTGATGGAAGGAATGCAGAACAAATCAAAACATTCACCCCCAGTCAAGAGATGTGGGTTAAATCCATCATTCTTTTGCTCACCATGCCACCCCAGTTTAGACCTGGCCATATGCAAATCAGTCTTGACAATGTGCCTCATGGCAACAGTCCAGCCTGAACTGTCAAACCAGGTCCTCCCTGAACCGGAAACAAGCATCCTAGGATCGGTTTCGGGGTTTCAACACTCCTCAGCCAGGATAGCTTGATTCCAGTGGCACGGTGAGCCCAGGACCCACATCTGGGCATACCTGGCGCACTTAGGACGAGAAAGCAAAAAACACTCAATTGATGGACGGAGTGCAGAACATATCAAAACATTCACCCCCAGTCAAGAGATCTGGGTTAAATCCATCATTCTTTTGCTCACCATGCCACCCCAGTTTAGACCTGGCCATATGCAAATCAGTTTTGACCCTGTGCCACAAGTGAACAGTCCAGCCAGAACTGCCAAGCAAGGTCCACCCTGGACCGGAAACAAGCATCCTAGGACCGGTTTCGGGGTTTTACCCCTCTTCAGCAAGGATAGCTTGATTCCAGTGGCACAATGAGCCCAGGACCCACGTCTGGGCATACCTGGCGCACTTTGGGCGAAAAAACAAAAGACACACAATTGATAATCGGAATGCCGAACGAATAAAAACATTCACCCCTAGTCAAGAGATCTGGGTTAAATCCATCATTCCTTTGCTCACCATGCCTCCCTAGTATGGACCTGGTCATATGCAAATCAGTCTTGACCATGTGCCTCATGGCAACAGTCCAGCCCGAACTGCCAAGCTAGGTCCTCCCTGGACCGGAAACAAGCATCCTAGTACCGGTTTCGGGGTTTCACCCCTCTTCAGCCAGGATTGCTTGATTCCAGTGGCACAATGATCCCAGGACCTACGTCTGG